>NC_140595.1:272191972-272387972 GCF_964204655.1 Triturus cristatus | reverse complement strand
GCTGGGAACTCTTGCATTGAAGCTGTAAGTCACTTTTCCCACCATCCTATTGCCTGGTGAAAATCAGCCTCAGACTGTTCCTTGCAGCCTATAACTTCTCTTCTGAAGTCGGAACTGTTTGGGGACTCCGAGGGGCGCACAGGTGATAGGGACCTCAGCTCAGTTCACCGCTGTACACTACAGATGCACTACAGGTGGACAGCAATATGATCACCACTACCTGGGCCGCACATAATACAGAGACGAGGAACAAGGCGAAGGGAGGAAACAAAACAGGCCTCACGCACTAACTCTCTTGACTCATCGTTCACTGCGCCAGGTCTTGCAGGCCTGAAATTGTGGGGAACGACGATCAAGTTGACGCCCGGGCCTGATGTCGCACGGTACATGCGCTAAGGTAGGAGCAGGAGGTACCCTAGCGCCACGCCTGGCATCGAAAATGAAAACGAGTAAGATGGCGGAGCAGACCCACATCGATCCAACCTCCAGTAAACTAGATGCGGTACTTGCAGCAGTGGAAAAACTGGGAGAGACACTTAACCAAATTCGTACTTCTCTTGAAAATAAAATAGATAAGGTAGCCATTGATCTTACCCACCTGCATGCTGACCATAGTAAATTGACGGACCGCACTGCCACCATGGAAGCCACTATCGCTGAAAGTAGCAGCGGGGGACAATCATGTACGAAACCTGCTCAACAGAGTAGAATTCCTAGAGGACAGGGTCGAGGATGCTGAAGGGCGGGCGAGACGGAACAATGTTCGCGTGGTAGGCCTGCCAGAGAAGGAGGAAAGAAGAGATCCCATTGCGTACACTGAGACTTGGCTCCGTTCTCTGTTGCCCGAGGGAGCCCTCTCGCCTCACTTTGTGGTGGAACGAGCGCATAGGGTGCCTACACGACCTCTACCCACGGGCTCCAACCCAAGATCGTTTCTTATCCGCCTGCTCAACTATAGGGACAGAGACGCTGTGCTACAAGAAACCAGGAAACTACAAGACATCCACGTTGGCAATCATAGGGTAATGTTCTTCCCGGATTACATAATACAGGTTCAGAAAAAGAGACTCTCTTACATGGCAGTTAAAAAGCGCCTTCACCAACACAGTCTTAAATATTCTCTACTGTACCCCGCTCGGCTGCGAGTGGTCGCACAAGGGAAAACGCACTTCTTCGATACACCGGAGTTGTCAGAAGACTGGATGGACACATATGCTCCTGCAGACTCTGGAGCAGACACTGTTCGCAAGCAAACTCAGGCACGGGGCGGCCCATCTCGTCGCCGCAGGCTGGTGCGGAGGGGAAACAGCAGCGAGCCTTACTGGACTGGACCAAGACCAGGTGCTCAGCGGGCAGCGCAAGGCCCTTCGGGCGGCAGCTGGCATCAGTGGGTCTGCGATGGAAGTGGGCGCCTCCGCTCTCAGCCAGCAGGAACAGGCCAGTGATGATGACCTTTCTGATGACCTACAGACTTCACAGGATTCATATGAACTGCCAGACGTCACCCCGCAGACATCTGGCGACATCATTTGAGGTCCAACCTGCAGTCCTCCACTACAAGATGTGGAGCTTGAGGACAGTTCGGGCAAGCAAGTATACCATGTCACTCTCTGCATCACTCAGAGAGATAACTATTGGTGACCATACTCTGGCCGCTTCGCGTCTAGAGCAGGGAACCTAACAAACTGATAGGCTTAGAACTGTTGTTGCAAGTTAATGATAGCAAATATGCCCTTCATAAATATCTGAAATTATCCTCATAATGTAGAGGTGAAACCTCGACCTCTGCCCCTTGAACATTGGCCGGTAACCGGGGAGCCTCTCGAGACAGCGCTGCGAAACTTGATTGATTCTATTTTATAGCATAGTGCGCAGACCACCCCCTTAGTCATTGTTTAAATGTTGTTGCTATGCAAAGTTTGGACGATTGCTCGTTGCATATTCGTCCTTTTGGTATTATCTTTATATGTAATTTTGTTTGGAACGCCATCTGTAGTATGTTGGGACATAAAATTCAGATACTTTGCAACTGTAAAGCCAATAATGTTGTGCCTTCCATTAACGGTAACGTTTAGCTTATCAGTGACATATTCACTTTCTTCTCTGCTGCTGTTATTACGTATATATTATGACATCAGTTAAAGTAGGAACATGGAACGTGAGAGGAATACATAC
Source organism: Triturus cristatus (assembly GCF_964204655.1). Taxonomy (NCBI): domain Eukaryota; kingdom Metazoa; phylum Chordata; class Amphibia; order Caudata; family Salamandridae; genus Triturus; species Triturus cristatus. Next base: position 272,385,797 of record NC_140595.1, on the reverse strand, counting down.
CCCGTCACGCTGTTACCTCAGGAGACATCGTATAGAAATTGCTCTCCTTCAGGAAACGCACTTACCTAAAACGGAATTAACACATCTACACCGTCGCTGGCGGGGACAATTATATGCCACAGGTTATTCAGCATTCGCACGAGGGGTTTTAATATGGGTTAGACCAGGGCTCTCCTTTAAGGTCACTGACACGAAAATTGATGAGGAGGGTAGATACGTAGTGGTGAAGGGTATACTGGATGGCAGGCCACTTGTGATCGCATCGCTCTATGCGCCAAACAAAGAACAGGGTTTTTTCTGTATAACATTTCACAGATACTAGCACCTTGGCATGACACCCCTCTGATACTAGGCGGTGACTATAACAGTGTATTGGATCTTACATTGGATCGCTTGTTCCCCCCCTTACAGGCACAAACGTATCTACTGCCATGCGAGCACTGAACAATTGGGCGACTCAATGGCACTTGGTGGATGCATGGAGACACAGAAACCCAACTAATAAGATATATTCTTATTATTCGGGAGCACACAAACTACATGTGCACCTCGATCGTTTTATGATCTCGAATGTCACTGTGGCACACTATCTAGGGCGGACACACTCGGACCACAACCCCCACACACTAGATCTAGAGTGGGAACATATTAGGCCGCCAGTCCCAACCTGGAGGTTACAACCTAACATACTTTTAGACGCACCTTTTCGTAGCTCATTGGCTACCGCCGCCGCTCAATACTTTGACGAGAATACCAGCCTCCACACCGCAATTAGAATGGGATGCATTTAAAGTAGTAATGAGGGGCCACTGCTTGGGTAGCCAAGCAGGAATGCGCAGACAGCTTGAAAGAGAGCTAACCGACATAGAGCGGAGGTTACCCGTAGGCGAGTGTAGTGCAGCCGGGGAACCTGAAGGATCTCTAGCAGCTGATACGGAAGAGCATTCTCGGTTGCTGGACAGGCTGCGCTGTCTGAACTATGCAGCTCACTCTGCGAGGACACACCATCAGAGTGATAAAGCGGACAAACTACTCTCGTGGTTGATTCATCAAGAAGTGGCAGCCTCGCCAGTCACATCAATACGAACACCGCAGGACGCCACACTGTGCTCTCAGACTGACATTCACGAGGCATTCACATCCCATTACAGCACATTGTATAAATCCCGGCTGCAAGCCACACCCACAGATATCCAGTCTTATCTTGCGGAGCTGACATTACCGCTGCCTTCTCCAGGACACAGTGAGGAGCTTGGTAAACCCATCTCACAAGAAGAGATTAGAGAAAGTATATTTTCCTTGTCCAATGGCAAGTCACCAGGCCCAGACGGCTTACCTGTAGAATTTTATAAGGCATACCCAGACATCCTGATACCTCCATTATTAAACCTATATGGAGCTGCCATTGAGGACTCTGCCCTCACAGTCACGCAAAATGAAGCGACGCTTGTCTCCCTACTTAAGCCAAAGAGAGATCCAGAATCTCTTGGCTCTTATCGTCCATTGGCACTTCTTAACACAGACTATAAAATATTTGCATCTGTGCTGGCCAAGCGCATTGCCCCGATAGTTAGAACATTAATCCATCCCGATCAAAACGGATTTGTCCCCACTAGAAGCACATCCCTAAATATACGCCAGTTATTCAAAATACAACAATACGCTACGGACAATTGGCCGCAATCTGGTTGCCTGGTGCTTGACCTAGAGAAGGCCTTTGATTCACTGGAATGGCCTTATCTCGCAGCAGTACTGCGTAAATATGATTTAGGGGAAGGATATGTACAGATGGTGCGACTGCTATATCAACGCCCCACAGTCCGGGTAAAAACGGGAAAGCTGCTTTCAGATGCACTACGCATAAAACGGGGGACACGACAGGGGTGCCCACTGTCATCATTGCTTTTTTCTCTTGCAATGGAACCCCTAGCGGTAATTCTTCGAGAAAGTGGCGCGGATTGGGGCATACCCCTGGGTGACGGATTACACACAGTCTCCCTATATGGGGATGATCTATTATTGTACATAAGGGATTTACAGAATTTACCTCCAAGCATAGCCAACAATTTCCGAAAATTTGAGAAAATGTCCGGGCTTCGGGTAAACTGGACAAAGTCTGGCTTGTACTCGTTCAGTAATAATATGACAGAAACAGATATAATAATCAATGGGACTACCCTGACCTGGTATCCAACGACTTTCAGATATCTGGGAATCCACATATACAGATCCCCTATTGATGTACTCGACGGCAATCTAATGAGAACCATCGCTGCCATTAAAGCGCAGGTACATTTCTGGAAAACCCTTCCATTGAGCGTAATGGGCCGCATCACCCTAACCAAGATGATAATATTGCCAAGGCTGTTATACCATTTTTCGAATCTCCCTATATATGTCCCTGTCAAGATACTTAGGAATTTGGAAAGTATTTTTCGTGACTTGATTTGGAATAAAGGAAGACCTAGAATAGCATTGTGGAAGATGTATGCGCCAACGAGCAAAGGCGGACTGGCAGTTCCGAATATGGAGCTTTACTACCTTGCCTCCCAATTGCAGTGGGTAGCAAAGTGGCTGAGTGGCAGGAATCTAGATGACACTGCTACCGCCTCACTGCCGTGGACACAATCTCAATTATGCCACCTATTCCACCCCCTTACCCAATCCCCCCGCCCACCTCAAATGTATTTTGAATTAGCACATAGGTGTTATCGCAGGAGCCTTCAGCTGACTCGAGACACACCTCCCTATGCTCCATTGATACCACTCGCAGGGACTCCTAGAGGCAGAGCGAAAGTGTCTGAAACTGAATTGGCGACTTGGCATGAGGCAGGGCTGGAGGCAGTGGGAGATCAATATGCAGAGGGCACTCTTTTAACTTTTGACACATTAGCTATGGAGAATAATATCCCTACCGGTCAATTCCTCATACATGCTTCTATATTGCGAACTCTGACAACGGCCTGGGGTGATATGACAACTGAGCCGCAAACACATCAACTCATACAGTATTTGCACATCATGGGTGAGGGATCTCACATGGTTCGTTGGCTGGTGTGGGCTCTCCTTGAGCACACATTGATGCCACTGACGAGTCTCCACGCGCGATGGGCTGAGGACAGGGGACAACCATGGACAGATAAGGAATGGGACATGATACTCGCTGGCCCTACGTATATACCGCGTAGTTCGAGATTCAAGCTCATACAGACATACATATTACACAGGGCATATTTTTCCCCTGACAAGATGAATAAATACTTCAATATCGCTACCTCTTCCTGCCCAAGGTGCCAACTGGCTGACGCTGATCTATTACATATGCTGTGGTCCTGTACCTCACTTCAGCCATACTGGCAGGCAGTTGCGGAGACCTTAACGAAATGCACCAAAGTGCCGCTGCAGTGCACATGGGAACTTTGCATATTGGGTCTAAGTCAGAGGACAAAAAAAATAAAGTAACATCCAGATTTAGGGATCTAGGGATCTAGGATTAATAACGGCAAAGCGACTAATCACGAAGAGATGGAAATACAGAGACCCCCCCAACGCATACAAGTTGGGCGAAGTCCCTTGCTGTGTGGGCACAGGCTGAGAGCACCACCTTACATAGAGAGGAAACTGCGGGACTGCGCCAGTATCCAATGGCGCAGTCCTGGTACGTTATTCTTAAAGGGCTCAGGCATCCCGACGGCGCAGACAGTCCTACATCATGAGGATGCGGTTGCATGTAATGTTTCAGAACATATTGGCTTGTATGCTATTGAAATGCAAGGTGATCATGCTCCTAGACATATTGACATTTTACTGTGCTTATATGTGATTCATGTTTGTATTTCACAAAAATTTAATAAAACAGATTGAAAAAAAAAATAACCAACCTAGGCATAAAGAAGAGACATTAACTTATTTATTTCCAATACTTATTATCAGGGTTACTGAAATTATCTGGCAGGGGAGGGCCACATTATGTGGCTTAATGCAGCACCTTTTGTGAAATTATTACTTTATTACTTTCAAATTTTTACATATGTTAACACTGTCCAAGCATATGTTGAATCTCATTAGTACCAGCTTAACAACTAAATATAGCAATAAGCAACTGAAAGGTGATCAGTCAACCTTTGCAAAGGTTCTTCCACTGCGCAGCACAAACACACATTTTCAGTAACTTCTGAACTGTTTGAGCTAGAAACAATTTATTTTTGTTAAAATATGCAGATTATGCAACAGATGATGGATTATGTGGCAAATGCGGTTAATCCATAATTATGCAAAAAACGGAGCAGTCGCACAATCGCTAAATTCCAGTGGCCTTGCTTATTATTTGTATGCATGATGCATTCAGCATCACAAATACAAAAATCCTTCTAAGATTTTAATTGGTCTCCCGTCCTGATCAAATACAATACTGACTGTAACACAGGAACATTTGCTCCATGGTCCAAGGGTGCCTGCGTTCGTGCTACACAGCCACAAGAAGCAATAGAAGGAGATATGAGAAACTTTACCTATCTTGTACAATTTTGAACATTTCTGTTCACTTCCTTTCATGCAACTCAGTACAGCAAGTTAATGTGCGCCATTCTGCCAGAGTATATTATATATGCCCCTAAGAGTTTTGCAGACAGGGTACTTTGTCACAGCTGAATCATTCTACCTTATCCGCAAAACTGGAGGTCATGCCCCCTCATTTTTACTCATCCAAAGCCTCACTATGTCAGTGCCAGAGAGTACTCCCTCTCCACCACTGACATAAACCTCAAATGGATTAGACCAGTAAGTCCCATCTGAGCTTTTGGCATTTGTTGGCACCACAATGTAGAGTCAGTGGACGAATGTGAAGTGTTCACTGCCTGTTACCCCCCATGTAACATCTGCTTGCAAAGGCGACTGAAATTAGGAAAATGAGCCACACAGCGTGGCACCTAAACACCATAGGAAATGTATAATTGTTTTTTTTCCCTGTAACCTTCTAATTCCAATATAATACTTTTTTATTTGAATTTGAAAAAAATACTTTTGTGATAAACCTGTAAGAGTCCTTTCTTGTTCACAAAGCCATGCCTCACTCTCTCAATGCATAGACATGAACTGTCATGATGGCTGTCCCTAACAAAGGTAGAGATTTCCACTGGGCTTGGGGACATCCTAAAATTAAAGGAACAGTTACCGTACCACGCCCATGGAGTCCTTAACTTCATCGACCAGATTAACTAAAAACACGTCCCACAAAGTATTTTACATGGGCTATTTTATATCCCTTGAAACTAGCATTTAGTTACATACATTAAGAAAGGTTTGAGGAGTTGTCTTGAGATAGAATTTATTGACAGCGTGTTAAATTTCCACCAGTCATTGTCATACCACATAAAGGCCGTAACCAAACTAACAGCTCCAAAGAAAAAAGAGTTGATCTGCTGATCATGCACCTGATTATGCTGACATCTGTTTAGGCCACCACCCCGGTTTCTTGTATTTTGACATTGGTGAGTGTTGAGTGATATGAGTAAGCCCTGTTCTAGTGCAATACGTAACAGGCTACTATTATCTTACGTGCAACTTCAGATGAGTACACAACACCCCCCACCAGTACGGTCAAGAGATCTGAATTGCACCCTAAGGAGACCAAAAGTGCGCTCTGTGAGAAGTTGGCCTGGTATATGCTGTCCACTAGTTATAGTGGGCACCTTGCACCAGTCCAAATGACCCTTCTTGATTAGGTTAAAGACAACCTTTATTGAAAGCTATCCTAGTGGTAGCTATGGAGAGCAGCCTTTTGGCTAAGTCTCGAAGGAATGTAAAGCAGCTTGGTTTACCAGATCATAACCTCCTGAATGAACAAATGAAAGGAGAACCACACAAGGTATATATAAAATATATTTTTGTCTGGAATCTTCGTTGTTTTCAATGGCGTGATGCTGCAAAGTGCTGCTGCCTGGAAGAGGAGAAGTGTCCGATGTGATCCAAGCCTGGATTGGAGCTGAGAAGAACCTGAAAGCAATGGGGACAGAGTCTGGGTCACTTCAGGGTGACCAGGGGCTCAGTAGACGAATGCCCACCGATGTCTGGTGTTTCAGGTGCGAAGAGGTGAAGCTTGACTCTGCAGCAACGGGGACCAGGAGACGACGACCAAAGTCCGCAGGCGACCTGTCCCACGAAGGATGTTGAGTGCTGGGGGGTCAGTGTCCGGATTGGAGACCAACAAGCCTTGGCAACTGCAAACCACGCGGTCAGAGAAAAGATGCTTCGGTGTGGACCAGCAAGGTCCTGGGTACTCCCCAAGCGATGGAGAGTCAGGGCACGTCTGGAGCAACCAGGAAAACTCACTGAAAGTTAAAGTTGCCTTCACAGGAACCCACAGATTGACAGAACAGGGATCGCGAAGGGACCTCGAGAGGAATCACAAAATACAAGCCCACGGAACACTCGTGGAGTGTAGGCCGGTAATCTTCAGTGGCATAACTGCTCGGGGTCTGGACTACAAGTAGCCCAAAGCACAGCCTCAGGAATTGCAAAAAGCACTGATCGGCCTCGGGGAAGCTTGGGAACCCACCTCCTGTATAGCAAAATGTTCAGTGTCCTTCAGGAGCTGCGTAGATGCAAACCGGTCAGATGCGTTTTAGTTGCCTGCCTTGCAGGGGAGTAACTCCTTTACTCCAAGGGAGATTTTTCGGACATCCAATGTAGTGTAGATAGTTGAAGTACTTGGTTTCTGTAGCAGAGTTTTGTCCAGGTAAATCTAAAGTCCTGTAGCCAGGGGTTCCTACTTTATACCCGAGGAAGGGGTGGGACAAACTCTGGGGAACCACCTATGGGAGGGTCAGGACAGAGGGGTGGCTACACCCATGTCCTTTGTCCAGTTTCACGCCAGAGCAGGGGCTGATAGCCCCTGCAACCAGTTTGAGCTGGACTATGCCCAGGGATACCAAATGTGCTACCAGTGCAGACATCAAAGCACTCTCAGAGTGCACCCACCCAGACCCAATACACTAAAGCCTGTATGGGAGGTGGTCATCACACCTCCCTGTGACAGGAAACCTATTGTCCAGCCTTCCCCTACTGGAGTTTCGTCCAGCAGCAGGAGGGCAGACATGTGTCTGTGGCTGGCAGCATGCATTTTGTGATGCCAAGGTTTGTAAAGCTGGTACCGGGTGTACCGGTGTTGTCATATTTCTCCCTCTAGTAGGGTGGAATCATACCTCCCACACCAGTTACTGGTGTGGAGGAATGATTCCAAGGTGTTTGACACCAAACACGACATGTTTCCATGCAGCTGTTTTAAAGTTAGCATTTACCATGAGGTTATAATGCACTTAAGTATATATGATTGGCTGCATCACAAACAACCCCGGAATATAGGTTCCGAAAGCTGCAGAGGGTCTCTGCTCATGCATGGGCACCCTCTCACATGAAACCCAGCACCCTGCCTTCAGGAATGATAAGGCCTGCCATAGGGGTGACTTATATGTGCAGTGATTAGGATAGATATAGTGAACCTATATCTAAGTAAGGTGTGCTGTAGCAGACCTGTTGTGTCATTTTGAATGGTCTCCCAGGGGTGGCATATTACATGCTGCAACCCCTGAGAGGCCTCTGGGGTACCTATGACCTAGATACATAGTATACCATGTACTAGGGACTTATAAGGGTACCCCAGAATCCAATCTGGAGTGTACCTAAAGTACATGTAATCAATTTATAGGAGAAAGCAGCTAGGGTGGGGTCCTGGATAGCAGGATCCCAGCCAGTCTAAGTCAAAAATAGTGAAACATCAGCAAAAACTGGTAGTAACTGTAAGAAGCAGATCCTACTCTCCTACACAACCCTCCCCAAACGTAAGGACAATAAACTAACCTTGACCAGTTTGGTATTCATGTTCTAATTTGAAATATCTGGAGAGTCCATCTGCATTCGCATGGTTATTCCCAGGTCTATGTTCCACTGTATAGTCCATCCCCTGTAGGGAAATGGACCACCTCAAAAGTTCGGGGTTTTCACCCTTCATCTGTTTTAGCCATAAGAGGGGCTTATGGTCTGGCTGAACAATGAAGTGAGTGCCAAACATGTATGGCCTCAGCTTCTTCAGAGCCCAAACCACAGCAAAGGCCTCCCTCTCAATAGCTGACCAACGTTTCTCTCTGGGGGTCAGCCTTCTGCTAATAAAAGCTACTGGCTGATCCTGACCCTCATCATTCAATTGTGATAACACAGCCCCTACCCTCAAGTCAGATGCATCTGTTTGGACAATGAATTGTTTGGAGTAGTCAGGACTTTTCAGAATGGGAGCAGTGCACATGACCTGCTTCAGGTCATCAAAAGCCTTTTAACAGCTGACTGTCCACTGAACTTTCTTTGGCATTTTCTTAGAAGTAAAGTCATTCAAAGTGGTCACTATGGATCCATAACCTTTGACAATTCTCCTATATTACCCAGTCAGGCCCAATAAAGCTCTGACCTGAGTCTGGGTGGTTAGAGCAACCCAGTCCATGATGGTCTGGATTTTGCTCTGCAATGGTTGAACCTGGCCTCCACCCACAAGGTGACCCAGGTACACAACCTGACTCTGCCCTATCTGGCACTTGGTGATTTTGATAGTTAGGCCTACTTTCTGCAGGGCCTCCAAAACATTTCTCAGGTGGACCAGGTGATCCTCCCAGGTGGAGCTAAAGACAGCAATATCATCTAGATACGCTGCACTATAGGCTTCCAGGCCTGTAAGGACTTTATTCACCAACCTTTGAAAAGTGGCAGGTGCATTCTTCAAACCAAAGGGCATCACCACAAATTGGTAGTGCCCACTAGGAGTAGAAAATACTGTCTTTGGCTTTACATCATCAGCTAGTCTGATCTGTCAGTACCCAGCTGTTAGGTCAAATGTGCTCAGAAACCTGGCTGAGGCCAAAGTATCTATAAGCTCATCTGCCCTAGGGATTGGATGGGCATCAGTCCTAGTGACTACATTGAGACATCTGTAGTCAACACAACACCTCATCTCTCTATTAGCATCTTTGGTGTGGGGTTTGGGTACCAAGACTACTGGACTAGCTCAAGGGCTATCTGAGGGTTAAATCACACCCAAATCCAACGTCTTCTGGACTTCAGTCCTGATACAGTCCCAGACATGGTCAGGTTGCCTGCAAATCTTATTTTTAACAGGAAGACTGTCCCCAGTGCCCACTTCATGAGTGCACCAGGCAGTCTGACTTGGAGTCAGTAAAACATATGTCTAAACAGATTGAGAACTTTTCTGCAAACACTTTGCTGCTGGACAGTGGGGCTGCCTGCCAAAACTACACCATTGACTGAACCATCATCAGGGTTCTGTGAGAGCAGGTCACTCTCTTCCTTCTGTCCCTCATCAGTAGCCATGAGCAAGCCCATGTCAGCCCTGTCAACATGTGGTTTGAGCCTGTTGACATGAAGCACCCTATGGGGGCTCCTGGGAGTTCCAAGGTCCACCAGGGAGGTAACCTCTCCCTTTTGCTCAATTATGGTATTGGGGCCACTCCACTTGTCTTGGAGGGCTGCTGGGGTCACAGGCTTCAACACCCATACTTTCTGCCCTGGCTGGTTAACAGTCAGCACAGCCTTTTGGTCATGCCAGGCCTTTTGCAATTCCTAGCTAGCCTCAAGGTTTTTAGTTGCCTTCTTAATGTACTCAGCCATCCTGGAGCAGAGGTCAAGTACGTAGTCTACAATATCCTGTTTAGGGGGTTTGAGAGGTAACTCCCATCCCTCCTTCACTAGACATAATGGACCCCTAACTGGATGTCCAAACAGAAGTTCAAATGGGGTGTAATCAACCCCCTTCTGTGAAACCTCTCTGTAGGCAAAGAGAAGGCAGGGCAAAAGTATGTCCCATCTGCGCCTAAGCTTTTCTGGGAGACCTTTAATCATGCCATTGAGGGTTTTGTTGAACCTTTCAACTAACCCATCGCATTGTGGGTGATACGGGGTGGTACATTTGTAATTTACTCCACACTCCTTCCACATAGCAGTCAAGTAACTAGACATGAAGTTTGCATCTCTGTCTGATACTACCTCCTTAGGGAATCCCATTCTGCAAAAGATTCCCAGGAGAGCTCTTGCCACCACAGGAGCTGTGGTGGGTGTAAGGCGAATTGCTTCTGGATACCTAGTGGCATGGTGCACCACCACCAGTATAAATCTGTGCCCAGATGCAGTTTGCGGATCCATGGGACAACTATATAAATCCCAGCCCTCTCAAAGGGAACCCCCACCACCGGTAGTGGTATCAGGGGGTCTTTGTAGTACCACCTGCCTTACCACTGGCTTGACAGGTGACACATGAGCGACAAAACTCTTGGTGTCTTCAGATATGTGAGGCCAATGAAAGTGAGGGACAACTCTGTCCCAAGTCTTGTTTTGGCCTAGGTGACCTGCTAAGGGGATGTCATGTGCTAGTGTCAATAGGAAGCCCCTAAACTTCAGAGATATAACCAACCTCCTGGTGGCTTACCCTAGGCGTAGTTCGTGTAGTCGCGCTACGCGTAGCTACGCGAAGTGCACTTTTCACAACGTCGCGCTACGCGTAGCTACGTGAAGCTACGCGAACTGCATAGTGTGTAAGGCAAATGCTGTTCGCAATGATTGCACAGTGCCAGATGCTTGTCCGCACTGTGCAATCATTGCAAACGGCATCATGCACAGTGAAGCGGTTGTTTTCTGCCACTCGATTAGATTGGTACTCAAGCGGCAGCTTTTTTAACGCGGACTGGTAGTTTCTCATCACGAGCGGTCGCGAGCATACGCGACCACTCGCAATGAGAAACCTGACCTCCCTGCGTTGAGAATCTCGGCAGGAGGTTTATTTTCCACACTCGCGATCAGCAACTTGATGTTGCCGATCGCGAACGAGGAAGAAGTCTTGCTGGGATGTTGATTTTGCTCGCTAGCGGTCGCCAACTTGACGTTGAGGACCGCAAGCGAGCAAAGAATGCCCGTTACGCTACGCGTTTTTGCACTGTGCTATGTGCGATTCACGTAGCACGTAGTTGCGCTCGCTACGCACACTCCACTCCGCGAGCGTAGCGTAGTGTTCCACCCAGGGTTACTGGTGGCACCAGGCTTGGGGTCTCTACTCTCTGAGTAAAGGAGTCCCTCATTCCAGTAGATCCAGTAGATCCTATGGGACCCACTAGTACTCCCAGCAGCCTCAGCAGCAGCTTGCTGTCTGAGAGGTTCAAGAGAAGGGCAGCTCAGCTGCTCCTGGCTCAGATCTGCCCTAGAAGGGCCCCGTGTCCCCAAGAACTCAACCTGATCAGGTTCAAGCTCATCTGGGACAGTTCCTTCTTCAGGACTGAGATCATCTCCCTCAAGAAACTGATCTGCTTTCTGAGTCAGGGGGAGGACACTGCCTTAACCCTACTGCTCCTTTTCTTGGACGGCGCCTGGTCCATTTTTCCAGGATCCAGGGCTTGTTCAGTGTTAGACATTTTTGCCTGTGACCTGGTCATGGCAAATTTGTTATTTAGGTTTTACAACCACTCCTTACCAGTTCACGGTGTACATCTGCCACATTGAGGATTGGACTCTACCCATTGCTACTACGACTCAAATTTATTCTGGGTGAGTGACATTACCAATATAGGCATGCTTACTATCGGTATCTTAACTCATGATATGTAGCGCTATAGTGGGCTTAGTTAGTAGTTTGTTAGGCACTCCGCCCACTCGATATGACTCTTTCCAATCTATAATTTTAGTGCATAGGGAGTGCGCACTATTACAGTTTGTTTCTATTATGCTGGTACTCTCATAACTCCTGGACTTAGACACTCATTATTCCCATTCAGGCTTCTGCACCATTTGATACCCTACCATGGTGTCTTTTCGTTAAACTGTTTGGACTGGTTACGACTTAACCTTATATCAATTCAAGCATTAGCTTGGTAAGTGTTTTATTGTTTTCAATTAAATTATTTCTTTACTTATATAGATTGGGGCGCGTTTTGCACTTGGTTTCTATGCCTGACTTTGTACGTTACATTTCTTGTATATTTTCTTTTGTTCAGCTAATTCCATCGCGTTTTTACTAGTATTCGTGTACATCAACATTTATTGAACCACGGATTTGGCCTATTTAAATTGATGCCTACTTGGACTAAGAAATTGGATTTGTGGACTATCCTACTATATTATGAGGTGGGTTTAGTTATACAAACTAGTTGTTGACATGCGTAGTGTGCTCTAGACATTTATTTACATGTGTCTCAACAGGCATCTATAGACTGTCAACTTTATACTATATGATTAGTCTTCTTATTGCCATGATGATTAGCATATCACTATTCCCACAGTACACATTTATACCTCAACATATATACTGTTTTTTAAGTGTCTTATAACTTCCTCAAAAAACAATTTTTGGACATGTTCGTGGTCATCTTTCTCTCTCTCTCTCTCTCTTTTTTACACTTTTCTCTTATATCTGTACACTTTTTAACACCCTTTCTTTCGCCTAATCCCACTCAGGTTTGGTCACGGTGGTGTTATCAGTTGATTGGGTCCGTTTCTTCTCTTTTCCTTGGTCCTTATTCTTCTTTTTTATTGGGATTATGCATCATATAATTAGAGAAGCTCTACTTCACTTCTGTATCTTGACACTTGGGTATAAACCATTGTCATAAGATAACTCTGTTCTGCATTTTCTTAATGTGTTGAAATTTGTTTCTTATTTGTTTATACATATTTATATTCCTTGTCAACAGCCTTGAAAAAGTCATTGTACAAATATAAGTACAGACGAAACACGTGTTGGCTGTTTTGGCTGCTTTGGATATTTGACGTTGGTCTGGAAACTGATCCACAATCAATAAAGAAGAATATAATTTTGAAAAACTTGTCAACTTTTGTATCCTGTTCGGTTTTTTCTACTTGTGAACTGTCCAGAGATTCTATCAATTTGTATATTCATTTCCTAGTATTGGACTTTAGACTTATTTGACAGACTTTCAACTTTATTTAACATAAAGGGTGTGCTTCATAGCTGATTCTTTTTTCTAATTGTATGGACGAGTCGTTCTACCGACTTGCCAACAGCACTTTGGGGTAGTAAGTGCTACAGCTTCATTAGCACCCCGCAATATTAATACTGTATTGCCTACACAAATATCAAACTGTCTTATTGTTCTTCTTAACTTGTTTCTATTGATGTGCGGTTCTTCACCCATTTTGGGGAACATCACTACCTCAATTGTACTTAAATTTCTCAGTGATACCGGCACTCACTTTTTCTGTAGGCATCATCAGATCATTAATCGTGATCTGATTTGACTTATCTGCACAAGACTTTATCGTATTCCTACTCAGTATGGCTGAGTTCAATGATGAAAGGGACAAGTTATTCAACGACATTTTCTCTGGACAGGGGATTCAATCTAAGATAACACCTTTAACTGAAGTAACACCATTAGGCTTAAAACAATTATTCATTAAACTAGAAAGATTAAGGAAGGCTGAATTGTCCAGATGGTGGGATCTTTCAACTTTGAAAAAATACATTGAGATCGGACAAGTTCCGAGAGGATTGAGAGTAATCATCTTCCCAACCTTCGAGGACTTGGATCCCGATCTCCTACAAGAGTGGGAGAAACTCATCTCATCCTCGCCCATTGGCATGATGGATCTACTGGTCCGTCATGCGGAAAGGAAAAGAGCTAAATTGATAGAGGAGATTGAACAGATTGAAGAGGAGATAAGAAAACTCAATGCTGAAGAGGCTACTGAGAAGAACTTTAAAATCTTAAAAGATGTACTAAGCTCACACCAAAACTACATACGTGATAAAAAAATACGCAAACTAAAAAGAGATGAAAATGACTACAAAAATGGCCGTATATATACTTTTGCAAAACAAATTGATGAACAAAAACCCAGAGCTGGAGTTCGTGAACTTGTTAAAAAAAGAATGGACACGGGCAACACAGTTAGTGACTCAGAACTCTCCAGTATTGCTAGTGATATTAGTGAAACTAGGAATGATGGTGCCTCTACTCTTGGATCCGATGGGAATGTTCAAGGTACCTCATCGTCCTCTTTTTTTATCAGAACTAGAGAGGTACAGGAGGGGTACCAGACCGGGATTCAACAATCAAAGACCCAATGTAAGAATAGGACCAGGCGAGGGGGAAGCAAAAACAGAATTAGAAGGGACCAAAAGAATCACAAGATCGGGGACGCGGGTTCAGAACAAGTGAGTGCCGATGTGAATTCTAATGATACTGCCATGATATTTTGTACTGAGAACTCAACACCGAATGAAATGGATGATGTATCTGTTGTAAATCTGTCTAAACAATGTTTAAGTGCAAGTGAGATCAATGTACTTAGGAAAGGACTTAGTTTTTTTCCTATGTCTAAACCAAACTTTACCCAAATTCATATTGACTTATTTAAGTTTACACGTAGACTTAAATTGAAAAAGTTTTTTGACAGCCAAAATAAACTGTGTCCTATACCAATCTACACTACCAGTGTCAGTGGACAATCTATTCAAGATATACATAATTTACAAATGCTTATGTCACTTGACGACAGTCTTGAAACAGTCCCCGATGTGGAGGAATTACTGTCAGAGTTGAATATTATTAGTAATACTCAAACTGATAGTGGATTGAGAACCAAGTCATCATTTATACCTACTCTGCCATCAGATAACATCATTGATTGCTTCTTCAGGGCGGTCACTACTGAGCTGTACAAATTGGAGGATAAACTATATCGTTCTCACAGTAAGTGCAGAGACAACCTTACTAAGGAAGAGAGAACTGCTTTGAACCAATTGAGAAGTTATTCACACCTAACCATTAGGGAGGCTGACAAGGGCGGCAATATTGTCCTCATGGACAATGATTACTATTTAAAGGAAATTGAGGGACAATTATCGGACAACGCAGTTTATACCAAAATTACACATAATCCAATGAAGGAAGTCAATACTCTAGTAGAGAGAACACTTAAATATTGGCTAGATGCTGGACTTCTCTCTGATTTGGAATTTAGATATCTGTTCAATTCCACACCTAGAACCGCATACATTTACACCCTACCAAAGATTCATAAAAACATCACTGCACCACCGGGCAGACCTATTATTTCTGGCATTGGGGGTCCCACTGAACGTATTTCAGAATATATAGATCTTTATCTCCAACCTATTGTCCGCAAACTACCTGCCTTTATTGAGGATACGAAGGATCTTCTTAACAAGTTGGAACACTTTCATTGGTCCAATGATCTTACTCTAGTTACATTGGACGTTAATTCATTGTATACTAGTATTCCACTTGACAAAGGCATGGAAGCACTGACTTATTTTTTATCTAAAAGGGATGCCACTCTATATGAGCATACCAGAATGATCCTAGAACTTACCAAATTGACCTTGGAGAACAACTACTTCAAACACCTGGATGTTTGGTACAGACAACATTCTGGTGTTGCAATGGGGGCGAAATTCTCACCCTCATTTGCTAATATTTACATGGGGTTTTATGAGCAAGAACATATTTGGAAAGCAACACCACCCCATTTGACCAACCACATTGTGTACTGGGGTCGATTTATCGATGACATCTTGCTCATATGGGAGGGAGAGATCAAACACCTTGATGATTTTTTATGCCTTCTCAATACCAATGATTATAATCTAAGTTTCACACATAATCACAGTAGACCAGAGATTGATTTCCTAGATGTGACACTATTTGTTGACAATGGCATATTGGAGTCCAAGCTCTTTCCCAAAAAAACAGCTTGTAACTCCATTTTACACGTTAGTAGTGCGCACCCAACTTCTCAAATTCGGGCCATTCCGTTTGGAGAAATGACTCGGATGAGAAGGAATTGCAGTACAGACCATGACTTCCAAAGGGAAGTTTTGAATTTAAAGAAACGATTTATCATTAGGGGATATGACAGACGTACCCTAGACAAAGCTCATACAAGAATAAACAGGACAACACGATCTAATCTGCTTAGATCCAACAAAAGGTCAAAAAACGCTTCAACAGCCAATGAAATTGCTATGATTACAAAATTTCATTCAAATAGTAATGATATATATCGCACCCTGTTGAAACATTGGCACTTGCTCAGACTGGACCATGACCTAGATCCATACATCAGAAAGAAACCTCACATTACTTATGTACGAGGTAGGACACTTAAAAACATGCTCAATCGTTCAATACAGGTAGATCGACAACCATCTAGCACTTGGTTACCTGCGAAACCCATAGGCTTTTTCAAATGTTCCATGTGTAACATATGCCAGTATGCAGAAGATAAAATCACCAGCTTCAGTTACAATACGGATAGAATATATAAAATCAATCATTTTATCAATTGTAATACTAGGTACGTTGTTTACTGTATCATCTGCCAATGTAGTAAGATATATGTGGGCAGCACGATAAGACCCCTTAAAGAACGAATACAGGAGCATATTAGAGCCATCAAAAAGAAGAATACCAATTACCCTCTGGCATTACATTATAATGCCGAACACACAACAACTGAATCATTACAGCTTCGATTCCATGCTATTGACAAACTGGTTGATGACCCCCGGGGCGGTAATAAAGTTCTGGCCCTGAGGAAACTAGAAACAAAATGGCTTATTAAACTGAGGTCTGTCGATCACGGAATCAACGTAGATAGAGAGTTGCATGTTTTCTTAAAAGACTAATTACATTAGCGCCAATCTAACATTGTCTTATGTATCTACATAACAACACTAGTTTTGCTGATTCCTAGATTCTGGTGTTTCAATGCTAACCCATTATAACCAGCAAGTAACAATCAAATATACGCTACTTGTTCTTATTGTTCTATCTGTAACCTGTTATGTTTACTTTATCAAAGATGATTACTAGTCATGTACTTAACATATAAGTGGATAGTCACCCACAAAACATGTGGTAATTCCTTTCATGTGTTGGTCTTTCACGTTTCCTATTCTGTCGTTCTTTATCTCTTCTCTCATTTAAATGCAGGAATCACGTAGGATATATTTCCTATGTATACTTGATGTTTCCTTATCATACTCGATGCTAACTCATGTACCTTACACATACAACTTTCATCTCCTTGCTTAATACACTTTTTATTTACACTGATCTTAGTATATGTTCTAGTTGAAGGTTTCTACATTTACTTTTAGTCATTGTGTTTGACTCCGTTACTTTATCAACACAGGATTTATATACTTTTGGTGGAGCGCGCAATGCTGTTTGGCAACATATTATATTTTCAACTTTCGACTTATCTCACGTATTAGACGTGTTTACTATATATTACACGTCAGTTCCATAGAACATAGGAGATGAGGGAGGCTTACAATTTGATTGATTTACTCATGTTGGTGCCTTTAGCTCTGAGTTAACTTTTTCAACATGGCGCTTATTGCACCAACTAGCACAGTCCTTTCTCTATGTTCACCTTCAATGGTGACGTTGCTAGTGGGCGGTGTTTTTCTCCCGTTAGTTCATTTCAAGATGGTGACCACACGCACTTGTTGTGACTTACTTTCGGCGTTACCAGACGCTCGGTGCTTCATACGGACTACGACTATTCGGTAAGATTACATGACGCATATTGGCGACCTTACATGTGCCTCTTCGTACTACTACTTTTAGGATATCCCCTTGCTTCATAATTGACAGCATCTCGACATTTGATGTGTCTGGCTGCGTCCCCAGTTAATTTTACCTTTTACATTTTCACTTTTATTGTTTCTTTGTGTTTTCATATGCTTGGGATACTATGGATGTTTTCGAATTCGGTATCAATATTATAACCGATATGCATTATGGGACTAGTAGTTCCGCAAATCAGGGCTATAATTCATATGTTCAGACTCACATTAGGATGCTATACGTCCTTGTACGATTTATCCTTTGATTGGTGTCTGCGTGTTGAGAGGGTTATTATTTATAAAACGATAATACAAATTTGTTATTTAGGTTTTACAACCACTCCTTACCAGTTCGCGGTGTACATCTGCCACATTGTGGATTGGACTCTACCCATTGCTACTACGACTCAAATTTATTCTGGGTGAGTGACATTACCAATATAGGCATGCTTACTATCGGTATCTTAACTCATGATATGTAGCGCTATAGTGGGCTTAGTTAGTAGTTTGTTAGGCACTCCGCCCACTCGATATGACTCTTTCCAATCTATAATTTTAGTGCATAGGGAGTGCGCACTATTAGAGTTTGTTTCTATTATGCTGGTACTCTCATAACTCCTGGACTTAGACACTCATTATTCCCATTCAGGCTTCTGCACCATTTGATACCCTACCATGGTGTCTTTTCGTTAAACTGTTTGGACTGGTTAAGACTTAACCTTATATAAATTCAAGCATTAGCTTGGTAAGTGTTTTATTGTTTTCAATTAAATTATTTCTTTACTTATATAGATTGGGGCGCGTTTTGCACTTGGTTTCTATGCCTGACGTTGTACGTTACATTTCTTGTATATTTTCTTTTGTTCAGCTAATTCCATCGCGTTTTTACTAGTATTCGTGTACATCAACATTTATTGAACCACGGATTTGGCCTATTTAAATTGATGCCTACTTGGACTAAGAAATTGGATTTGTGGACTATCCTACTATATTATGAGGTGGGTTTAGTTATACAAACTAGTTGTTGACATGCGTAGTGTGCTCTAGACATTTATTTACATGTGTCTCAACAGGCATCTATAGACTGTCAACTTTATACTATATGATTAGTCTTCTTATTGCCATGACGATTAGCATATCACCATTCCCACAGTACACATTTATACCTCAACATATATACTGTTTTTTAAGTGTCTTATAACTTCCTCAAAAAACTATTTTTGGACATGTTCGTGGTCATCTTTCTCTCTCTCTCTCTCTTTTTTACACTTTTCTCTTATATCTGTACACTTTTTAACACCCTTTCTTTCGCCTAATCCCACTCAGGTTTGGTCACGGTGGTGTTATCAGTTGATTGGGTCCGTTCCTTCTCTTTTCCTTGGTCCTTATTCTTCTTTTTTATTGGGATTATGCATCATATAATTAGAGAAGCTCTACTTCACTTCTGTATCTTGACACTTGGGTATAAACCATTGTCATAAAATAACTCTGTTCTGCATTTTCTTAATGTGTTGAAATTTGTTTCTTATTTGTTTATACATATTTATATTCCTTGTCAACAGCCTTGAAAAAGTCATTGTACAAATATAAGTACAGACGAAACACGTGTTGGCTGTTTTGGCTGCTTTGGATATTTGACGTTGGTCTGGAAACTGATCCACAATCAATAAAGAAGAATATAATTTTGAAAAACTTGTCAACTTTTGTATCCTGTTCGATTTTTTCTACTTGTGAACTGTCCAGAGATTCTAACAATTTGTATATTCATTTCATAGTATTGGACTTTAGACTTATTTGACAGACTTTCAACTTTATTTAACATAAAGGGTGTGCTTCATAGCTGATTCTTTTTTCTAATTGTATGGACGAGTCGTTCTACCGACTTGCCAACAGCACTTTGGGGTAGTAAGTGCTACAGCTTCATTAGCACCCCGCAATATTAATACTGTATTGCCTACACAAATATCAAACTGTCTTATTGTTCTTATTAACTTGTTTCTATTGATGTGTGGTTCTTCACCCATTTTGGGGAACACCACTACCTCAATGGCAAACACTTCTGCAGGGATTCCCAACATTTCTGAATGAGTCTAGAGCTCTACTTCAGCCCAAGCTGAAGTTTCTAAATCATTGCCCAACAAGCATTCAACAGGGAGGTCTGACCTAACCACAACCTTCTTAGGGCCAGTTACCCCTCCCCAGGTGAAATTAACAACTGTCAAGAAATGGTCTGTCCTGAAATTGCTAGCATTGGTCACTTGGTACTGTTGTGTGCAGATTTAGACTCTGTATATAGGTTTCCCGATTTATGCCCTTATATAGGTACAATTCTGCCTTTATTTGGACATAGAAATCCGGCCCTTATTTAGACATTGTCCGTTCAAACCAAATACAGGCATGGTCACCTACATCCATCGATCCACGTCACAACTAATTCTTGGAAAACCAGACCCATAAGCCTTTAGGAATTTCCCTCAGCTTGAATATTGATTTGTCCAAGAACTCATTAAGTATGCATGAACATCTATTCCTTAGGGGTTCATTCATGACGTTCCTCTGCCCGACTTTTACGTCAATACTGGCATTCCTAGACACCTTCAAGGTATAAATATGCCAGCACTTGCCCTGGCCAATTGCGGTTCCCGGAGGATTCGATCCAACCCAGACTACGCGGTTCGCCATGGCAAGTTCGGAAGGAGATCGAGTTCCAGCCTGATGCACTGACCTGACGCTGCCATCCTCCTCGCAAAGAATCCAGCTCCAGTGCTCTCTGACTTCCCTTGCGGGGGGTTAGACTATCGAGTCCAGAAAAGAGATTCCAACCTCTCTCATTCTCAGGTATGGAGCTGACTAGAACTTAGAGAAACTTTTGGCAACTCTTGGCTAAACTAAAATATAGCTAGCTATACTTTAGAAATAGCACCTACTTCAAACCTCGTACTGCACTTAGGTTAGGTACACTGGGGTAGAACAATTTAGAAGCATCAGATGAGTGTCACATTTTAGCTTATATTATTTATGTATGTATTTTGATTAATATATGTCATAGCTACAAACCATGCTATTGCAGTATTATTTTATCTTACTGCTAACCTCGTACATATTATACTTCGCACTCTGTCTTACGATTGTAGCAATTCATATCTCTTGCATTAAAAATAAGACTGTTCATTAAACCCTTTTATTGAAACGCCAGTCCCTCTATTTCTGTGCAACTCTATAGAAACGAAGCATGCACGATTGACTGAGTGAAACTATTAACTATTGTTTCCACGATTCTGAGACTGTTCCGATTCTGAAGTGAAACAAAGGTGTCATGTTTATGCGGTTGTCAGAAACTAATCCCTTCTTGTATATTCAAGAAGTTTCTAGTGACCTCTGATTTAGCTGGCATACACAAGTAATTAAGTTTATTATACTCAATAGAGACATACTGACCTTAGTCCTATGTCAAATCTATAGTGGTTTTTGTTTTTTTGTTGCATATTTATATAGCGCGAACTCGACCCGAAGGTATTGGAGCGCTTTACATGAGCACCGTATTTACATTACACATTCAGGCACGGGGAGATTACGTGATTTGCCCAGAATCACAGGATGTGGATGCGACCTCGAGCCTCAAACCCGGGTTTCCTGCACCAAAGTTGGCAGTTTAAGCCGACGAACCACATCCTCTCCCCATAGTGAATGTTATTCCAATGCGCAGAGCCTATCAGGGATATAGGAACTACACTACATGGTGCCCAACGGTTTGGTAAGGCACTAATTTAACGCTAGATACTGAAGTAACTCAGTCGTGCTTTTCTCAGAGATCCTCTACTCATAAAACTCAATAATACGTCTGGACTGGGTAGGGATAATATCCGCCATAGCTGAGTAGGACGAAAGTCCTATGTATTAGCTGTTTGGTTTTGTTCAACGTTGAAGGATACAGTGTTCCAAAATATTGTGCACCTTATCTTTGTTTCCTTGAAACTTGCTCTGCATTTTTCAATTCAACATGTCCGAAAACGGCACAAACACCGATACTGGTGGAGCTGCGGCTGACCAAGTCGCAGCAGCTTTTAATCGTACAGGTTTTCAAGAAACCGACGAGGATGCTATAATCATCCATCCAAATTTAAGGAGAGCCATCACTCTAAAACATGGTCTGACACCAAGAGGTGGTAGAGCAGTTTTTGTGATAGAGGCACGTGAATCTCACCAGACAGAGGTATTCTATTCATGGATAGTATTCCCAAAATCAAATCCAGTGATACACTGGTTTCACTTCTACAAAGAAGATGAACCACCAGAGCAATATATTCCTTTCGAGGATATTGAAATTCCACTCACATACCAGGAGCATGAGCTCTGGTTTAAAGGCGCCCTAAAACATTACAATCACATTACCAGGCTCGGTCCAGTAGGTAGACCAGGAGCAACATGGCCGATTTTAGCCGGCTACACACCTCATCCTGACATTGAAGAAATGTCAGATGTGGATCTACTAGCTCAACTCAAGGAGCTAATCAAAATTTATAGACAATTGGTTCAATATGTCTGCGGACTTTCACAGTCCAACTACCATTAACCATTCAAAATCCAACCCCTCATCAGGGGAATACACTAAAAATCACTCCACAGACTTTACACGCAGTCATGAGTAAAATGCCCACAAAACGTGAACAAATTCCATTCTGGATAGCTCAAAAAATTACTCAAATCAAAGCGGTATTTCCTAATACCAGCCCTTAGGAGAAATACAGAATTCTAACAATCTGTTTACCAATGGGGATCATACCACATCTGGAAGACTGCACCTCTTGGGGCACAGTCTTTGCTGCAATCTACACAAAAACACATGGTGTTCCGTCTATGGAGGTAATACCTGATGTCCTGAAACAGATTCAAAACGAATACGGGGCAGAGCCTGCTCTGAATGTAGGTATGAAGTTACTGAAAAATTTCGACCAGGTCTCAACAACAATATTATCTAATATTAAAGGAGAAGCAGCATCAGTGGCGATCAGCCAAAAACAAAGGGAATTTGATGTAACAGAACAACCTCAAGAACCAGCCAGAATAATTGAAAAATCCTATGAGGAATTAGTTGAGACTGTAGACACCAGGGTTAGTTCTCCACATAGGTTATATGAAATAACACTCCGAATGGAGGGAGACATACCAAGAAAAGTGAAAGGAGTCTTTTGGGAGCATCTTTCAAAGGGTTATAAATTTCGACCAGGTCTCAACAACAATATTATCTAATATTAAAGGAGAAGCAGCATCAGTGGCGATCAGCCAAAAACAAAGGGAATTTGATGTAACAGAACAACCTCAAGAACCAGCCAGAATAATTGAAAAATCCTATGAGGAATTAGGCAGAGACAGTCTGGGAGAGAAACCAGTAAAACCACAACTGTCTGAAAGTCCTGATAAGGTCTTTCCTAAAAACACTCCTACAGAATTCTAAAGAGAAGCGTTCCCATTCCCGAGGCAGGTCTCCTCCACAAAAGGAGCCCTCTGAAAGGAGGTACAACCTCAGGAATAGGGATAATTTGAGAAAACCTGACAGATATCAAGATAATGATACACGCTACTCTCGTACCTTTCAGATATCGTCACAAACATCCGAAAGAAGAGGACGGTCAGAAAACAAGAAGGAACGCGTGAAGTCCAAAGACGATCAACACATTCAGAAAAATAAAGCAAAACCTCCATTCTCCAAGAAAAAGGTAGCAGGTCTAAAGATCAGACATGCCGAGAATACTGAGAACCCAACTCAGTAACGGAGAATGGGCCCAGACCATGCTGGACAGTGCAGCAGAAGTCACAATAGCTCGCCAGAACCTGAAGGGACTTCTGGAGACAGTGGACTTGAATGAAGACATACAAGTTGAGACTGTAGACACCAGGGTTAGTTCTCCACATAGGTTATATGAAATAACACTCCGAATGGAGGGAGACATACCAAGAAAAGTGAAAGGAGTCTTTTGGGAGCATCTTTCAAAGGGTTATAATATACTTCTAGCAGAACAGGACTGGCCACCAGAGTTTGTCAGGGAGTGCCCACATAGCGAGGCCATCATTATGCCTGCCTTCTCCAACCATATTCCAGTTCATTTAAAATATACATTAGCCACGAAATGGGGAGTAGCCCAAGCCCCAGCACTGTATAAAAATCATGTAGGAAGGGATGAGGACTCACCTCACCATATAATCCAGTTAAAAAATCAACTGACTGCACAAAGGCAGTACCCAGTTAAGCAAGAAGCTAAAAAACAGGTCAGGGAGATCATAGATCAACTTGAATATCAGGGGGTGATTGAAACATGCACCTCATCAATTAACAATCCTTTGTTTTCGGTCTCCAAACCAGACAACACATATCCTCTAGTTTTGGATTACATACACTTAAATTCTTGTTTCAAAACATTTGCTGTGCACAATGCACACAGTAGAGCATTAATGAATAACATTGTGCTTAAAAAATATATAAAACCACATTAGACATTTCAAATAGTTTCTTTTGTCAAAATATTGCACCAGAAAGCAGATATTTGACCGCTTTCTCAATAATGGGGACTCAGAGTCAATTTTGTCGACTGCCCCAGGGATTCAAAAACAGCCCGGGTTCATTCTCAGCAAGGGTAACAGAGTTACTACAAACTTATGATGATGAGGCATTGTCATATGCCGATGATATATATCTGACAGACGATGACCTGGATAGGCACTTGAACAGGGTGAGCACCATAATATTGGGCTTCGCCTCAGAGGGTTACAAATTCAACTTTAAAAAGTCAAGAATTGCCCACCTCAACGTCCTTTTCCTAGGATATGAACTTCAAGTGAAGGCAAAAGCCTGGCAGCCAACTTTTTAGAAAAGTGTCCGCTGCTCCAACCTCCAAAAATACTGAAATATTTACAGTCGTTTCTAGGTTTCCTGAATTTTGGAAGAACTTACATTTTAAATTACGCAGAAAGGGTTAAACCTCTCTACAAATTAATCAAACCTGATTTTAAAATCACACATCGGACATAAAAACACACAGAAATTTTGCGTTCACTCCAAACAGACATGCTAGCAGCGAAACACTTGCAAACATGCGTAAACGTAGGCAATTTAGTGATCCGAATAATTCCGGGTCAATGCGGATTCACCTACTTAACTTTTAACGAAGGTGAAAAAGTACCAATTGCATACAAATCCTACTTGTATACACAAGCAGAAATGAAATTCACTTCTACAGAAAAAATTCCGACAGCAGTTCAAACCGCTGTAGCAAACGAGAAAGAGCCCTAGCACAGGGGAAACGCATTATGGTTGTGACTCCTGTACCAGCCCTAGAGGCAGTTACAAAGGCTAGCATTCCAAATGCAAACGCTTTACATCCGAGATGGATACATTGGGTTAATTCTCTTGCTGCAACTGATGTTGAATACGTTTTTGATCCATATTTAAAAACACAAGCATTCCTGCAATATGAACACGAATGTCCTCTGCCTACTGAAATTCTCCCTCTTGACCAGTACAAATTTATAATTTATACTGACGGATCTGCACAGCCCGCTACGGGGAGTAAACAAGCTCACAGTGCAGCGTGTGCTATCATTAAAGGTCGCATGCGAGATGGCAAATTCAGACCAATGGTCACAAAAACCCAATCTCTAGGAGATGGTACAGCTCAGCGAGCTAAACTACAAGCATTTAAGATGGCACTTGAAAACACGGATCGCGAATTCCCCACACTCATAGTGTGCGATTCTTTTTACTGTGTTCAATCTTACAATTAATATTTACAGAATTGGATTCAAAATAGTTTCAAAGATGCAAAAGGTGGCACAATCAAGCACAAATTGCTTTGGGAACAAGTAGTTCAGTTGCGAAACGGACAACAAAACACTCACGTGATACACACGCTGAGTCATCAACGTGATGGCGTTCACATTGAAGGGAATTCATTGGCTGATGAAGCCGCGAAAGGGGCTGTGCAAACGGCTTCCGTAGCTGCAATCACTCGTTCAAAAACGAAAATAGACAGCAAAATAATGCTGGCTGTCAATGCATCAAGCAAAGGCAGCGGTGTGGCATTACCTAAAAAGTTTCCACTCAAATACTCATATGTAATTGATGTGAACAATGTTCCGTTTGCTCGAATCCCTGGAGTGGGGAATAGAGTCATTCCAAACATGGAACATAGACTAGGGCTAATCCTAGCAGCACATGAAGCGCTCACCTCTGCCCATGCAGGTGTTTCCGCCACAGTAGCATTATTAAAACAAAGGTACTGGTGGCCCGGCATTAGGAAACTGACTAGAAATTATGTTTTGGACTGTGAGATTTGCCAGAAGATGAAAGTCTCTACAGTGAAACGTCCTGCGCAGACGCCCCTGTTAATTTCAGATAAACCTTTAGCTTGTGTTTACCTGAACCACTGCAGTTCCTTACAAAGGGATGGGGCTACAAATATATCATGGTCGCAGTGGATTCGTGCTCTAGGTTCCTATGGATGTGGCTTCAGCGCTCGGCTGATGCTCGAACTGTTATAAAAGATTTGCGCGTCTCTATCAGCACATACGCAATAGGCACACTACATTCTGACCAGGGTCCTGCGTTTAGCTCTAGGGCACGGTTACTCATAGTACGGCCCGCGGGCCGCCAGCGGCCCGGCAAGCCTTCCTTGGCGGCCCCCGGACCTTGCAGACATCCTACCTGTGTTTTAAAAAAAAAATGTAAATAGTGTTAGCAAACACTGCCGGTTGCAGCAGCCCGGAATCTGAGACTCTGCTCTGTGGGGGCCGGGGGATTCCATTGATTGTCAAAGTGGAGATGCAGGGGCCTAAGAGGTGAAATACAACAAAGCTTTATTAACATGTAAATGGTCTTTTAAAGACTTGTGAAGTACTCGGGTGCGGCTGTGTGTGCGCTTCGCTGGGAAGCTGTCTCAGTGCGGCTGTGTGTGCGCGCTGGGAAGCTGTCTCAGCCCGGGCTGAGGGCTGACACACACACACGGGGTGAGATGACAAAGGGTGACGGAGGGAGGGAGAGGGAGACAGAGGGAGGGAGACAGAGGTTGACAGATGGTGAGAGAGAGAGGGAGACAGAGAGGCGCAGACTGGGGGAGACAGAGGGAGGGAGACAGATAGAGGCAGAGAGGGAGGGAGAGATGGAGGGAGGGAGACGGAGGGTGAAGGAGGGAGGGAGGAAGAGCGAAGGAGAGGGAGACAGAGGGAGAGAGACAGAGGGAGAGAGACAGAGGGAGAGGGAGGGAGACAGAGGGAGAGGGAGGGAGGGAGAAAGACAGGGAGAGAGAGAGAGACAGGGAGAGATAGAGGGAGGGAGACAGAGAGACGGAGGGAGGGAGACGGAGGGAGGGAGATGGAGGGTGATGGAGGGAGATGGAGGGGGAGGGGGAGGGAGGGGGTAGGAGGGGGAGAGGGAGAGAGAGAGAGAGATGTGTTTATGCCGGGTCTGGTGGCTCAGTGGACGAAGGCGTCTGCTGCAGGGACCCCGCCCCTCCCCCTCTAACCCCGCCCCCACCGGTGTGGCCCTCGGCCACAAACCACACTGTAAGTTTGGCCCCCAAGAGAAAGTTTGTGAGTACCCATGCTCTAGGGCTTACAAAGAAGCCATGGCCAGTCTGGGCGTAGCATTGCTGTATTCTTCTCCATTCCATCCTGAGGGAAATTCTGTTGTGGGTAGAAAAAAACGGGACACAAAGCAGTCTATAACAGCTAGGGTATTAGGTTCGGGTGATGGGTGGGTCAAACATTTATATGGGGTCCAGCGTGCAATAAACAACTTGCCAAGAAGTTCTCTAGGGGGTGTCACTCCATATGAGGTCCTTGTTGGGACTAGAATGTTGGTTCTGGACTTAGATATGAAAGGCACAGTGGTGGAAAACAAACAATTTGATATCAAAGATCGTTAGGCTGTTTTACAGGATTTAAATGAACTTAGAACGTAACAAAGCAACGTGGTCCTGAAGCCAACCACCACAGAGAAAAATCCAGCCGTCCCGGCAAGGCCTGTCTGGATCCCAAAGCTTGGGGATCTAGTCAGCGAAAAGATCGTGGACAAGAAGGAATTTGGGCCTTCTTACAGACAACCAGTACCTCTCCTAACAATCCTCCGATCAAGAACAGTACTTTTGCAGCCCCTTGCTGTCCATCGACCTGATCAAACCACACTATGTGGCCGATACTGAACAGTAGGCCAAGTGGACTCCGCCAATGTAGCAGACGCACTCCTCTAGCTACAATCCAAGAGGTTCAAACTGAGAGACTCATCACCTTTGAAGATTTGACAGTAAGAAATGGAGGGCTAAGCAACAATGCTATGGACCTTGTACCTCTTGAGACCCAAATAACAGTTCGTCCAGATAGACCTGTTTACAACGAAGTAACAAGTGATCAACTGGTTCCAGCAATTTCATCAAATACGGATGCAATTCCAACCATTGACAGAACTGCTTCTGGCTATTTCATGAACTTTGATACGTTTTCTAAGGATCCCAACGAGCCTGAAACAACGCCAGTACAAAGAACTTTCAAAGAACAAGCAACAGACTTTTTTCATCTAATGGAAAAAACGTATCTGGTTTCACCATGGATTGAACTATGGCTTGTTTTGGAAATATTCTTCTTTCTACTTTGGTTAGCTCTGGTAATAACTCTGGGTATGCTGATTAATGGAAGATATATTCAAATGGACACAGCAAGTAAAAGAGTGAACTTACTTCTCCAGCCACATAAATCATCCCATCGTGAAGCAAGAGTCTTGTCAGCAGTGAACATCATAGCGATTCCTATACCTGATGGTATAGTTTGGGACAAAACCGAATCTTACATTTTTGGCCCATCGGAGCTTTTGAAGATTACACATTTATTTAAAATTTCATTAAGTGACTTCATTACCTCCAGTACCTTTTCTGATGATTGGGACTTTGAGACTGTTAATAATATGATGTCTGATCTAGAGATGTCAACTGCATTTACTTATCATGAATATTTACAAGGTTCATCAGACTATGAACAACTGTATTGTTATAACCACTATGGTCATCATTTCTTGCATAAATCTGCAACACCTAGAAATATATTTATGTATAACCAATGGGAACATTGTCCTACGCCACCAAAGGGTAGCTCGAAAACATTTGCAATTAAATTTCCATATTTTTCAGGGTTTAATATCTCGAATTTAGAGACATTTTACTTTAAGAATGTCAATTAGACAGGAATGAAAACTATGTTAACAGATTTATTCTACAGCCTTTATTGCCCAACTGTCTAGACAGGGTTACGACTTTTGGAAAGACAACATTGAGACAAAAACTGTCTGGGGTACTAAAGATTGGCAAGTACAGGGAATAGAAGTTTTGTTTAGAGCCTGTATCATCCCTGAGCAAATTATGTTTTTGAACGACACTGTCCAACAAACATAATGCCTTGGAATAGCCAAGATAAAAGACATGAACACTCCGTTTATACCTGCACCTACAAGTGAAAGCACTACACAGGGGGAGGTCGACGTACATACTATTTTGAAAAATAACAGATCAGATCCTGAATGGAAAAAATGGTTGCTCTGGCCCTTAGACACAAACAACTGTCAAGATAGATTCCTGAACAAGACACAAGGTTTTACCTTTCCTAGACCAGACCCACGTTATGTCCAAAGACAGCATCCGGGGGTAGTAACAACTTACAGTGTAGGGAAACTTTGCCTTGATTGGCTACAGAAAGCTACACTAGAGGATGTAAACCAACACTTAACTTTACTTCAAGAAGGCGCAGACCTTAGAGAATTCTTGCTAGGACCAAGAAAACCGCGTCAAAAACGTTTCATATATGCCGGTATCTATGCTGCTTATACTGAAGCATGGAAGGTCACCCAAGCAGAGATTGCAGAACGAATACGAGAAATTGATCATATTAATTTAGAGAAATCTCTCTCTGTAGTAGACAATGGGTTAACGACTCTGTCGTCCAGGATATATTCTTTGGACAGCATTGTATCCTCTGTCATAGACATCATGGAACAAGACTTGGTCATGTTGCAACATGATCAGTCGCAGCTACGTTCTATCATGCTATTAAGCTGGACGCTTCAAAACCTGTGTTCTGGCTATGTGCCTTTGCGTTTAATCAATACTACGTCACTTTTTGCAGAATTCAATCTCGCTGATAGACAGATCAAACTGGCACAAAGGGGAGCAGACTATATGGTGCTGAGCATTGAAAAACTGGGGAAATTACCATTCACAGTGGCAGAAAAAACAGCTACTGAGTGGATCATACATGGTAAGATTACTCTGCCTGTTACGACTTTCCATTTTCAGTATTGCCTAAAAAATATACAAGCAGGCAAATATGAAAGGTTGGGTAAAGAATACATCAAGACATCCTGGGATTTACCTTACACACATAGATGTTGGAGTGGGGGACGTGAAGTGTTTCTTTAGCGGTGAAAACTGTGAACACGCACTAAGCGGTTCTCTCCTTTGTCAGGGTATTAACTTACACGGGGCCTGTGACGGTTCTACTACAAACTTATCCTGCCACCTGCACGGTTCACCGGCAGCAGTAATTAATCCAATCTTTGGTCAACTTTCAAATGGGAGTTACATTATGTTGAATGATCACAGCTGCTGTGGCATGCTGCCAGGTATCCCATATCTAGTAACGGTTACATCCAGGGTCACTTGCAGTATCCAAGTCTTGTTTCCTCAAATTGACATAGCCAGGGAGTTGCCTTTATGGCCTTCACTGAATTTCTCTTCTATACGAATTGATACTCTAAGCAGAATGAAAGCCGTTCTTTTACAAAAAACTGTGCCTTTGACCTCTGCCAAAGAAACCTATGATCTCCAAGTCGCAAGGACTTCTGCGGAGAAACATACCCTTTTGTATACAAACTGCCCTGTCCATTTCTCAGAAATGTTAGGTCGTATCTTAAACATGTCTGATACGAGCGGTATTGTACATGTATTTAAGAACGTGTGTGCAGGACTGTTAGCACCTTTTCAAGCAGTCCTCTGAATGTTTCCAAACTTCGTGCACTCTGTGTTTGGCGGACTGCTGCTCGGTTTTAGCACTTGTTGCCGGGATACTATTTTTGCTCCTATTGCTACGATATGGCAAGCCAAATCCCCAGCGACACCCAGTTTGCCATGGAAAGAACTCTATTGGTGATGAAGTGTCGTGAGCGCATCGTCCAAATTCTGGGTTTTACCTCGTCTACGAGAATTAAACACCACTTGGTTTCTGTCATTCAGACCAATCTGGCAAGATTGCATCTTACCTGTTCTACGCTGCCTGCTATGCGGTGAAGAATGCGTGCTAGACATTTGTCTGACACTCTCATCAGTCATGCCTACGGATATCGATACTCTACTGGACCCGATAACGGCCCATGCTATGTTTTGTCCCCAGCGGCTACCAATGCTCATGGCGGCATTCTTTGAGATCTCACAGACGCAACATGCTACTGCTGAGGTACGAGAGGACACACTGGGCGCGCAGGTAACATCTAATCTGGATATTGCTGATGCTTCCCATGCTGAAGGCGATAGTTTGCATCTATGTGCTGTTGATCTTCTACACAAGGTATTCCAACTCTCACCCACAACGGTAGACGACTTGTTGTCTACAGGTTTAGAAAATGTTATGTTTTCTCCATCCCCACACACTGACTTTTGATTCAAGCACACAGTGTTCTGGAGAGACTCTGAATTTGGCCTTCATTCTTTTTCAAACGTGATACTGACTTTGGAACTTTTTCTATGATTCCATTTTTTTCTTCTTCCCAGTCCCAAAATTGTATTTTTCATTTTTTGGCACAGTAATCTGATTATAGTAGAACTATTCATAGAGAACAACATTCTTTGATAACACTTCCAGGGACAGTATGCCACCTTGTCATGAATAACAATTTGACTTATGTAACCGATATGAAATGGTTTCGGACCCTTTTTAGGTCTCGCTCTCGAGACCTATTGTCGCCGAGATGCCTCTCAAGGGAGACAGACTGGGGCACACGCAGTGTCAGTGTTGTGATTGTTGTCTTGTTGTCTGTGAACGCGCTTCACATGAACAGCATTTGCGCGTTGAGTGCTCCTCTCCGGAAGACCTGCTGGCACGCACAGGGCGATTGGAGGTTGTGAACGCGCTTGTGAAGACGCGCTAGCATCAAATGTATAAGATCTGCACGTGTACGGCTGGCGCCAGGCGCTGCGTTAATTGCCCCATGTGTGCTTCTTTAATTAACAAACACACGAGAACCTGGCGCCGCGTTAATTAGCCCCATGTGTGCTTCTTTAATTAACAAACACACGAGAAATGTATGCTCGCTTTAGCTATGGGCTGTTTCAATATACCTCCTCTGTATTTGTGTTTGTTGTTTTACATACTTATGGTTGCTGCGTCCTGTTTGTTTGATCAACAAATTAAAACATTTGCCAAATGCATACAAGAGTTTATGCACACGTTTTTTATTGCGCACGCGAGCTCCAAGCGCGGTGCGCTTTACATGTACAGCATGCCTCACCCCACTTACCGGCTCTTGTGGGGACTCAGCGCTGCTCCTCGGCTGGTCTCCGTCTTCAGCCGGTCACTGCAGCAACACGCGGTGCTCCCTCTTGCTCTCAGGAGCCCCGTCTGAAATCCTGCTTTGGCAGCACCATGCGGCATTCACGAAGGCGGGGTGGGCTCCCGCCGGACTTTCTCTACTGTCTACCTCCCTGGGCCGCACGAGCCGCGCAGCACTTATTCAAGTAAGTACGGGGAAGTCCGCAGGCGCTGCCACTGGGCACGAGCCGCAGACCATGCCGATGTGCACGCTCACGGAATGCATACAACGCGCGCATGGCACTGTTTCACTTTCCCTTGTTTGACAATAGCGATCGCGATGCAATCGCTTTCAGTGCCGCTTGTTTAGATTATCTCTTTGTCACACAATACATGTTGTGAGTACACCCTGTCATCTTTGCATGCTTCCGTGATAACAGTAAATTGCCATGCATGTATTTCTGCGTTTATTCACAACGTTACTTTTGTTAAGTAGTCTAGGCCGTGAATATCAGCGAATTCCCAAATATTTTCTTGTTAGTTAACAGTCAGATGCCCTTTAGCGAATAACATTGGCTACCCATAGTAACAGAGGAAAATGACTGAATTGCACTGCACGGGTCACTCCTGTGCAGTGAGATAATACAGTGCACCAGGGCGGTTACCATGTCTGCAGTACTTCTGTATACAGACTTGCATGAATGAGGTGCTGTTCTGCTCGATTTTCCCGGCCTTCTTGTGAGGAAAAGATGATTAAATGTGACTTCAGTCTCTTACCATTCAAGTCTAAGGGTTAGAGTAGTGAATGGAGCCTATTTACTAGGCACTTCGACATGATCCTGTGCTCTTCCCCATAGATCAGGGCTTGCACACATAGCCTAGGGGATAGATTCGTTAGTATTAGGGATAACCTGTCCTGTAGTGAGGGTATTTCATGGAGCTGTGCTGAATTCAGGCCTGGTAGGCCTCAAACGGGAGAGACTCCATCTTTCTTTCTGCTCCGGCAGCTTGGGATGCTTCTAGGTCAAATATAATGTTTTAGTTATGAGGTGTTATTCGCTTGGAGAGAACCGGTTCAGGCCGGCCCTTATCGAAGGATTGTATTTTTCTTCATGCCGAAGACACTACATCAGGCCGGCCGGCTGGGAACGTGTCCTTGGTACGGGGAGGTACAAGAATTTGGTGGGCGGCAGGTTACAGGCCGGAATTTTCCATGAGAAAACGCACCTCTATATTAGTGAAAGTCTGAGGCAGTTACATGTTCAGTCCGTAGGCGGCATCTAGCCGTTAGCAGTAAAGCTACTACTTATTCCAGGGAAGACAGACGCCATCTTGAGGGCGGAGAAGAACCGAGAGACAGATGCTCTCCTAGCAGAATAGCCAGAGAGGAGAGAGTAGCCGATAAGGAAGAGGTCCCAGTGACTCGGAGAAGGGTGACTTCCAGGCGAGCCGAGGCACAGACGAGAAGGGAACCTAGATGACCACTGAGTGCAGGCTACATACTACTAAGGTGATGTCGACCCTTTCTTATTAGAGTGTACAACTTAATCTTTCACTTTTCTTTGCAGGTTATGTGTTATATCGTAATGTTATGTGATCGTGTATGTAATGAGTAATAAAGTACCCAGTTTGTAGTGAACCAACATGTGCTGCGTGTTCTTGTATGAGAGGGTAGCCTATTTTTCTAGTCAGCTGCGGCTACATGAACAGATGTTAACCCTGATCAGGTAAGTGGTAACTGAATAAGGGAAAGAGGAGCCCGTCGAACCTGAGAACAGGCTATGCTCGAACTGGCAATCCTTGTGTGATCTGATGAATAGTGAGACTGATTCCCTTTTTGTATGTTATGGTGATCATAGGATGAACTGTCGTATGAGACTGCCGTCTAGGTAGAGAGGTCTGGATTCGTATAGGATCGCGAGGCCGCCACTTGTGATACTGTCGTATGGGCAGAGAGGTCTGGATTCGTAGGGGATCACGAGGCCGCCGATTGTGCTGAGACTGCCGTCTGGGTAGAGAGGTCTGGATTCGTAGGGGATCGCGAGGCCGCCACTTGTGATACTGTCGTATGGGCAGAGAGGTCTGGATTCGTAGGGGATCGCGAGGCCGCCGATTGTGCTGAGACTGCCGTCTGGGTAGAGAGGTCTGGATCCGTATGGGATCGCGAGGCCGCTGATTGTGCTGAGACTGCCGTCTGGGTAGAGAGGTCTGGATCCGTATGGGATCGCGAGGCCGCCGATTGTGCTGAGACTGCCGTCTGGGTAGAGAGGTCTGGATCCGTATGGGATCGCGAGGCCGCCACTTGTGATACTGTCGTATGGGCAGAGAGGTCTGGATTCGTAGGGGATCGCGAGGCCGCCGATTGTGCTGAGACTGCCGTCTGGGTAGAGAGGTCTGGATCCGTATGGGATCGCGAGGCCGCCACTTGTGATACTGTCGTATGGGCAGAGAGGTCTGTATCCGTATGGGATCGCGAGGCCGCCGATTGTGCTGAGACTGCCGTCTGGGTAGAGAGGTCTGGATCCGTATGGGATCGCGAGGCCGCCACTTGTGATACTGTCGTATGGGCAGAGAGGTCTGGATCCGTATGGGATCGCGAGGCCGCCGATTATAAGAGGTCTTGGTATGTATAGTAGGAATTCCCTGTCCTTAGGTGGTAGATATATGTGGTTGCACTATTGTAAATAGGCCCTAGGGAGGGGGTAGCGTTCTGTCTGGGTTAGTGAGGCTCTGATGAGCGGGTTCTATCTGATCCGAAAACCCAAGCAGAACAGGTGCTGAAGTACCGAGAGCTGCAGCTCACCCCTCCTGACCCCAGAACTGCACAGTAGAGAAGCCTTTGCCCTGGACAGTGGGTAGCGTTAATGTCCGGTCCGTGAGTGAGTCAGGAGATGATTTGGCACTGGACGTTCGGGCCGGCCCAAAGCATCCATGAAGCTGAAACTACTGCCCTTGTGTCACGTGGTATTGTTAGCGCGCACTGGGTACAGCAGACATCTGAGACCCTGGTGATTTGACCCCTGAGGCACTGATGTTGCAGCATTCCTTTCAGTTGCTGTTCTGCCGACACCCGGTCTAGAGACAGCAGGTCAGTATATGGGATAATTATTTGTGTCTGTTTATGGGCCTGCACGTCTAGGTGGGTGTGCTAGGTTAAACTGATGTTTTTTTCCGCTAAAAAATAATTCCTGCAGCAAGCTTAATTGGACAGTGTGACATATGCAAAAATGTCTTCTTCATCGCCGTGGTGCGGTTTTCACAGCAAGTCTATACTAGCTGATGCAGCCGAGTTACTTACTGTTTTAATCGAGATGAACAATGGAGCCTCGACTGCTTTATATAATCTTAGAAAGCGGTTTTGAGGAGTTTTGCATTAGTTTCAAGTAATTTTTAACCCTTCTCACTGCTCAATAGTTTGCAGTTTCTTCTTAATTTAGCTTTTTCGATGTTACTCTCAGTTTCACTCATTTGCAGTTAAATGCCACTCAGAAGTGCATTGAAACAATGGAAATATAAACATAACCAATCTGAAAACGTGGCAGCGATGGTGTAAGTCAAGCTCTCGTACTGTTCCACTGACTCTTATGCTAGGTTAAAATGTGATTTTCCTGGCGCAGTCACGTTGCACGAATGGGTGTAATTTGTGATAATTTTTTATGTTTCCCTCGTCTTCACTGCTTGATTTTGCTCTGAAGAAAGTGTCACTCATAGGTGCTGAAATGCCACTCATAATTACACTCAAATGATGCAAATATCACACATAGCAATCTCAAACCTTGGCAGCTATGCATGATATATAGTCCTTTTCCCGCGCCCTCAAACCGTATCCTACTATAAATACAATATTAGACTGATATAAGCAGGCACACAATGAGCGTGCACGCGTTTCTCCAGGGCACAAGCCGGGACCGCCTTGAGGGCTCCCGTGCTCTTTGTGCACTCTCTGGTGCCCCCGGTGTCAAACCATCCACATGCATGTGCCTTGTTTCTTTATCAAGCTTTGAACACATGCAGTAAGCAGGGAAGGGTGTGTTTTCTTGGGCAGCATCCCTTTCACACCTTGGACTGCAGTTCAGAAAGGCAGTCAAGGCTGTGTATTACATTGGCTTTGAACTTCAGTGCCGCAAAGTAAGTGGGAAAGTGGATTTAGTACATTAAATCAGTGTGATCCCTGCCACTGACAGCTTCGCCGGTGCTATTCCATGACAAATCAATACAGTCTCCTTATTTACACTCTCATCCGTTCCTGGTCGTACCGACAGCCAGTTTCAGTAGCTCTTTAATTTTCAATTTCTAACTTTTTTTGTTTCTCTTGAGAATGGCATATAATGTATGCTGCAAACGGTCATTATTTATGATAATGTTTTTGTTCATGTGTATTGTGCAACTCTTTTCTTGGTTTTAAAGTCTCTGCATGTTCAGTTTACTTGTTTCACTGGGTCTGGTACATAAGTTCCCCTGTGGAGGAAAAAAACGGTGTGTTCCATTCTGTAATGCAGAGGCCTCAACAATGCTGAAAATGGTACTGCCCTATTTTTTGGTACCAGTATAAAACAAGCATTTGCAATGCAATAGGTCACGCATTTGTGAGAGTTTAAGCTATTGGCAATGTAAATAACAATGCATTTTATTTATGTTTTAAAAATCAACAAGTAAATAAAAGGCATTGTCATTTACAATGCCAATAGCTCAAACTCTAGTAAATAAGAGACCTAGTGCATTGCAAAGGCTTGTTTCTTCTGTATTTACGAGCCATTTCATCACATGTATATATTTTGGTTCATTAATTTCGCATTCCGATATGATCCTATGCTTAGAATGGAACATTGCCTTTAATATGTACAACACTTTATGCATAGCAATGGTTTTGTAATGTATTTTTAGAACATATGTTTTAGATATGTTTTTAGCTTATTTTAGCAAACCCATGCGATACTCTGTTTTAAGATATGTTTAGAACGTTTAGGATTTAGTAACGTCATTCATACGAAACTGGAGTGGGTGTTGTGTGCAGATTTATGTATGTATTTTGATTAATATATGTCATAGCTACAAACCATGCCATTGCAGTATTATTTTATCTTACTGCTAACCTCGTACATATTGTACTTCGCAGTCTGTCTTACGATTGTAGCAAATCATATCTCTTGCATGAGAAATAAGACTGTTCAATAAGCCCTTTTATTGAAATGCCCGTCTCTCTATTTCTGTGCAACTCTGTAGAAACGTAGCATGCACGATTGACTGAGCGAAACTGTTATCTATTGTTTCCACGATTCTGAGACTGTTCCGATTCTAAAGGGAAACAAAGTTGTCATGTTTATGCTGTTGTTAGAGACTAATCCCTTCTTGTATATTCGAGAAGATTCTAATGACCTCTGAGTTAGCTGGCACGCACAAGTAATTAAGTTTAATATACTCGATAGAGACATACAGACCTTAGTCCTATGTTAAATCTATAGTGTTTGTTATTCCAATGCGCAGAGCCTATCAGGGATATAGGAACTACACTACAGGAGGAGGGAGCACAGATTTAAATACGGAGCAATCTATGCAGTGACAACTTGCGATATTCCGGCTTCCTGTTTCCACATGTCTTTACCTAAAAAAATTAGTCTATGCCCTGGGACTTAAAACGTCTGCAGCTATAAGTACTGAGCGTCGCCTGAAATCCACGCAATTTTTTAACTGCACAGCACCTCGGGCATATGAATCGCTTTCTAAATAGCTCATCCCAATAAATCAATGATAATGAAAGTTGCATTGAATGACAAACTGTGTGCATTTTATTATATGCATTACAAGGCCCTACAGTTTTTTTTTGTTTACATTTTTTTTATTGGAGTTTTACAGTACATCAGTCATAAAGCAGTTTAATAAACATTTATGAGTTTTTGCGCATCATCAATAGTTACAAAGTTTGCAATGTCGCCTTTTGTCTAGCCCACTAAATATGTCATCATACCATAGTCCAGACATCTTCAGCTGGCTAGTCTCGTTGTATGGTAATATAGTCTGCTGTGTCTGATCCAATGAGTTACTTGGTGGCGAAAGTTGGTATATCGCCCTCTCCTCCATTCTGGTATGTCGTCCCCTTTAGGGTACCTGATCATCTGTTCTGTTAGGTTAAGTCGGCATCAGAACTGCAGAGGGGGAATTAAAACTGTGAACTGTGGGGAGGAAAGCAGGGGGGGGGGACGTGCAAAGCAGACAGGGTGTTCAGTTGTGTCGGCTGATGAGTTGACTAGCTACGGATCAGTTGGGTTGTATTGTGGAGTAAGTGGGGGGAGGAAGATCGGCTGTGGGGATGGGCAATAACCCGAGTGCTTTCCAGAAAGCTGTCCGTCCTACGTGCCTTGACGTTACACAGTGGTAGCTGGGATCTGCGCTGCGGGAGACAGGGGGGTTGTGGGGTGGAAGCTGCGAGGCTTCAGGTGTTTCTCCCACTGCTGTCTCATGTTTGAATTGGATTAACAACTGTGCCCATTCCATGGATACTGGATGTTTACGTGTACCCTTCACTTCCTCCTCCCTCAGTGTCTCTTCCTCTGCTGCCCCCCATTTGTTCATTGCGTCCACCCAAGCCGCCACCGGGGGCCCTGTTGGGGCTCTCCAATGCATGGCTATGCTCCTCTTTGCTAGGAGAATGGCTAATGATGCAAAGCGCCATTGTAATTGTTCAGACTTTTTTTCCGGAGAATACCCAGAGCGCATGCTTCCCATGTGGAAATGTTCGGGAGATTGACCGTTGCTCGGAGCGTGTGGTGTACCCTGTTCCAGTATTGCCGTATGGTGTGGCAATCCCAGAACATGTGTCTAAAGTTTGCCTCTGGAGTTTGGCAACGGGGGCACGCGAATTGTGTGTCTGGGTAGAAACGGTGCAATTTATCTGGTGAGAGGTATGCTCGGTGTAGGACACTGAACTGTATGTTTTTGAAACGCGCATTCCTAGAGACCTTTTTTTGGATATTCCAGCGCTTGCTCCCATTCTTTATCGTGGAATGCCCGACCTGCGTCGTTCTCCCACGTCTGTCGCAACCCATCTAGGGAAATGTTAGTCAGCTCCCGGATCACCTTGTAGTGCCAAGTGACTAAGTGCCTGCCCGTCCCCATCCGCAGTATTGTGTGCAGCACTGGGTGCATCGATGGATCCCCATCCCGCAGATCCCAGTGTTGGCGACCGCTTTCTGAGAGCTGCCTGTGCATTAGGAATTGTCCTGGCGGGAGGTCATACCACTCGACCATTTGGGCATACGTCCTCAACTGTCCCTCATGGAATAGAGACTCCACCTCTGTTACATAGTGGTCGGTCCATACCTGGAGGGCTCCTGCGGTGTAGTATTCATCCTTCCGGGGGAACCCTACTAGGGGGAGTAACGGGGAATACAGGGGCTGTCCTTTCGACATGCGGTGTACCCGTAACATACACTTGCGGGCCAGGGAATCCTGTAGTGGTTGTGTGCATAATGGCTTGGTACCCGGCAAAAACATTCTCCTGATAGTTGGGAGGGGTAATCGGCCTTCATCGGTTATTGTTTACCTTAATGTCTTTCCGCCGTCCAGTGAGATAGCCATTGGAGTTGTGCCGCTAGGAAATATGCCTCGAAGGATGGAGCTCCCAGCCCTCCATGGGTCGCGGTTAAATATAAAGTGCTCAGGGCTACTCTATGGCGGCCGTCTCCCCATATCAGGGCTGTAAGTAATGTATCTAGCTCCTAAAAGAAGGAGCGCAGCGGTATCACAACAATATTCATGAAGTGATAGAGCAGTCTAGGAACCATAATCTTTTTGGCTATGGCTACGCATCCGATAGGTGCCAGGGGCAGCGTTTTCCAGAAACCCACCGCCGCCCGCAGGCCCGCCAGTGTTTTGCGATGATTTCCCGCATACGGATCTTCAGGGGAGTGGTACAACAGCACTCCTAGATATCGGGGGGGCCGCAGCACTCCATGTGAGTCTCTGGGCACCCACTGTGACGTCCAGGGGTGCCAGATGAGGACTGAGTGGGAAAATCGTAGATTTGTCCCAGTTGACTCTGAGACCCGAGGTCTCCTCGAAGTCCCGCAGCGCTGCCCATATCGGGGTGAGGTTGTCTGTGACATCCCGAACATAAATCAGAAGATCGTCTGCTTATAGCGACACGCATTGCATTGTGTCTGCTAATGGGATTCCCCACGTCCCCCCCTCCCGTCGTAATCTTAGGGCCAAGGGCTCCACTACCAGAGCGAATAGGAGAGGGGGCACCCCTGCCTGGTTCCCCGCTCCACCGGGAACGGAGCTGATATAAGTTTGCCAATTCTTACCCTGGGAGTGAGGTTCTTATAGAGGAGTTGTATGTATGCCAGGAGTGTGGGGCCGACGTTTATTTTCCGGATGACTGCGAACAGATAGGACCACGTTAGGGTATCGAAGGCTTTCTCAAGATCCAAGATTAGGCATGCCGCACGTGGGAACCGGTCTTTTACCCTGTCCTGGATATGAAACAACCTGCACAAATTTTGTGAGGTGTTACGCGGTGGGACAAAGCCACATTGGTCTGGGTGTACCATAGCCAGAAGGATTTGACTGTATCGGTCAGCTAATATTTTCCCTAGAATTTTACAGTCTGCGTTTAAGAGCGTTATCGGTCTGTATGAGGCTGGGAGCGTGGGGTCTCTATGCGGCTTCGGAAACGTCACCAGGATCGGTTCCCGGAGCGAACCCAGGAGTTCACCTCTAGTTAGTGCGTCTTCGTACATGGATGCCATCCGAGGTGCTACTTGAGTCGCGAATGTGCTATAATACTCGAGTGGCAAACCGTCCATACCTGGTGCTTTTTTTCGTGCTAATGTTCTGATCGCATGAGTTATGTCCGAGGGCATGATCTTCGGTTCTAATTCCTTCTTGTCCGTGGGTGAGATTTCGGGCATGGGCGATGGGCCGAGAAACCGGGTCAGTTCTCGGGGCGTCTCTGATGTTGGGGCGCGGTAGATTTCTGCATAGTAGTCATGGAATATGTGCATTATGTCGATTTGTGAGTACTTGGGGTGTCCCGCTTTGTCTGTGAGTTCTGTGATCGGGTGCACCGCTGTGTCCCACTTGGCTAGCCAGGTACAAGGCCCTCCAGTTAACAGTCAATTACACAAAATATGCAGGGGGTTATGCCATTGCTGGAATATAAGCATTTTCAGATTAGTTAGTTTGGTGCTTTCGCCCAGAATGATATAGAGCAGTGATTCCCAACCTTTTGACTCCTGAGGACCCCACTGAATCACCACTAGAAGCCGGGACCCCCAAGCAATTTGTACAATTTAAATTTCAAACATTAAAATAGTAATTCGCAAAAAAACACACAAACAAGTACACACCAAACAAATGCTCGAATTACTAAAGGTTTTATGATTTTACATTGAGTAAATATGCAAAAATAAAATGCAAACATTTTACTGGGAAGATTGGTGCTGCATCTCAATGACTAACTTTTCAATGTTTGGTTTTATTTTGGAAAGTTGAATCCTCAGGTCAGTTTCTACATTTCCCAAGTGATTTCTGTATTTATTTTGTAGGTACATAAGATTTGAGAAAGCTTTTTCACATATTTATATATTTATTTTATTTATTTAAGAGGTTTATATAGCGCTGGCCAGACCCAAAGGTATCAGAGCGCTTTACAACATTTATCGTGATGCAATTGAACACAAAGTATTTCAATACACAACATTGACTTGTGACAAATCCTGTTTAGGGTGGGGGGGACAAGGAAGCGAGTCAAAAGGTAGGTGATGTAAAAGCCTGCTTATCGAAGTGATTATATACTGCACTGGGCAAGATTCCTCAATAAGCGGTTTCTATCCATTCGGATGAGTTTGGTTGAGGAAGAGGTCTTTGAGCTGGCTTTTGAAGTTTATGAAGGAGGGGTTAGTCCTGATATGGACTGGGATGGAGTTCTACATTTTAGGCGCATTTCCAGAAAAGGGGCGTGATAAGGTCTTTTGTTTGCGAGATTTCGGGGGAATGAGAAGTAGAGTGTTGGTACTCCTGAGATTCCTTGTCTGGCTGGCCTTATTGAGTTTGGAAGCCAGGTAGGCAGGTTTACCAGTGTGTAGAGCTTTGTGTGTGAGACAAGCAGTTCTGAAGTTGGAACGCATTTTGATTGGGAGCCATTTTAGCTCTCTTAGAGAGGGAGAGATGTGGTTGTTTTTTTTTACTCCAGTGACCATCCTGGCAGATGCATTTAGAGTTGATCTGAGGGGAGCTAAGTGAGATTTTGCTGTGCCTGTGAGGGTTGCATTCCCGTAGTCCAATCTGGACAGAACCAGGGATTGTGTAGCCTGTTTAAGGTCATTGGGAGGGATGAAGGGTTTTTATGTTGTTGAGTAATTTTAGGTTGAAGAATGCGCTCTTTGCGGTGTTCTTGATATGCTTATCCATGTTTAAGTTTGGGTCCAGGGTGATTCCCAGGGATTTTACGGAGTCGGCCAGGGTGAGATTGCAGTTAAGAGCATTAATGTTTTTTAGCCATTCTATGACTTGGGGGGTCTGCTCTTTGATGGATATGAGAAGGATATCCGTCTTATCTTGGTTGAGATTCAGGTGGTTGAAGGAAAACTAGTGTTGGATGTCTCTTAGAGTGTCGTTTAGTCTCTGTATGTCTCTAATAGAGGAAGTTTCTAGGTAGATCTGGGTATTGCCCGCATAGAGGTGGAAGGGGATGTTGGCTTTTTTGAGTATGGCGGTGAGAGGTTCCATGTAGATGTTGAATAGTGATGGGGAGAGAACTGAACCTTGAGGGACATCCCTTGTTATGGGGAGAAGGTCAGACGGGAAGTTTTTGATTTTTATTGGTTGGGAGTGGTTCTGAAGAAAGGAGGTAAACCATTGTAGAACCACCTCATCTGCTCCAATCCTTTCTCGGAGTACATTAATGAGCAGTTTGTGGTCGACCGTGTCGAAAGCTGACGATAGGTCAAGGAGTATGAATCGACCGCATCAGTCTGTATCGAAGGATTTGTAGACATCATCTATGACATTCAGGATCGCTATCTCTGTGCTGCATACTTTTCTGAAGCCTGATTGATGAGAGTCTAGAATGTTATTACTGTCAATGTGTTGGTTAAGTTGGAGAAGAACACATTTTCCCAGTATTTTGGCTAAGAATGGGAGATTGGAGACTGGCCTGAAGTTATTGGGATTGTTTGGGTCAGAGCCTGTTTTTTTTAGTAATGGCGTGACTTGGCCGATTTTAAGACATTCTGGCATGACTCCGGTTCTCAGGGAGCTATTCATAATCTTGGTCCAGAGAGGGGCTAGGGCGAGGTTGAGCTTCAATTCAATGATTTCTGCTTCAGAGATGGGGTTGAAAGACTTTAAGTTGTTAGGGGGGTGCCTGGGTGGGTTGATGACTTCTTTGCAGGGGGACGGGCTTTCGCTGGATGACAAAGGTGGTCATCTAGGGAGAGCTCAATCTTAGTGATTTTCTCGTTAAAGAAATTGCCAAAGTTGTCACATAGGTCTTTGGAGGCCTGCACTGATGTTGAGGGAGGCTTGGATGTTTGCTGTCTAATGAGATTGAAGAGTTCTTTGGGACGTTTTTTGGCATTGTCTAATGCACCACAGAAGAAGGTAGTTTCTTCATTCTTGATGTGTTTTTTGTATTTACTGTGTTCTGTTTTGAGTTGGGCAAGGTGTATTGTGGACGGGTTGTTCCGCCAGAGCCTTTCTGCAGCTCTTAGGTGTCTTCTTTATGAGTTTATGTCTGTGTTGAAACAAGATCTCGATGGAATGTTCCTGACTCTTTCTTGTTTCAAGGGAGCTACTTAGTCTAGTATGGATGTCATTGTTGCATTGAAGTGTGATTTAAGTTCAGTTGTAAAGAGGTTGCTTATGGTGGGGGGAAGGAGTGATCTTACCCTTTCATCCAGGTCAGCAAAGGGAATCTGTCTTAGATTTCTCGCCCAATGAAGGGATTCCTGTGTACTAGGTAGGCGCTGGGTCGTTTGGTTAATGTGAAATAGAATGATGTGGTGGTCTGACCAGTCAACAGGAAGGATGTGGTCGATAGTAACTGTATCTTCGTGAGCTATAATGGCGTCAAGGATTGAACCTCTGTTATGGGTTTGCTCTGTGCAGTGTTGGA
Source organism: Triturus cristatus (assembly GCF_964204655.1). NCBI lineage: Eukaryota > Metazoa > Chordata > Amphibia > Caudata > Salamandridae > Triturus > Triturus cristatus. The sequence goes on along the minus strand of NC_140595.1, from coordinate 272,341,464 downwards.
TAAGATTATTATGCATGCATACTCATACATGCCAAATATTTAGAAGAGGAAAGTGGGAGAATGTATTTTCCCCATTGAAGTCTATTGAAGCAGAGGCCTATTGGCATGTATGCATATAGTGGTCTATTAAGCAGTACGGAGCTCCTGCCAGGCCCAGACGGGGAACCCAAAGCAGCCGGGGCAAAGTTCGACAGACTAGCCCCCGTAGGTGCATTGCGACTGCAGCGAGAGAGCCTGACCACTGGAAAGGGGAATTCAGGCGGGTTCTCCACCCAAGAAAGTTTGGGGGAAAATGGTGCATTCTACAACACATTTGTCATTATCTATTCAATTGTATTAGCTTTCAAAGCATAGCAAATGCTGTGCACCAGATTAAGAATCTTTGATGGGGCTCTTCAATGATTTCCTGAATATCACCCTCAAAACAGCACCTCTCATCTCGCCATAGCCCCTCTGTCACATGCATTTCATTTGTTTTATAGCACCTCTCGTACCAGTGTAGGTTGGGTGTCGGAGCACTTTACATCACACACATACAGAGACAATGAATCAAACATGTGTAAATCAGTTTACAGAAAGTGTTATATAAGGCAAAGGGGACTACAGGTGTAGGATTCACATGCCGTCTATACTGGTAGGCATTTATGTTTTTTAAGAGTGTTTGGTCTGGAGAAGCAGAACACCAGGATTAAAAGCATAACAGTGGTTAGCATTGACTTTAATAATATTAATTGATTTCTCCCCAAGCAAACCTTCTTTAGCAGCATCAGGATAATGAAAGACTGGGGAAAAAACATAACTTACTAACTTGTACCATGCAGTTTGGATGCAGCTCTTTGATGGCAGTTCATAACTAACTGTGCTAGATTAAGATTGTAACTTATGAACTGCACAGTAACAAATGAATCTTGGTGACAAAAGCAGTAGCCCAGTGTGTTATGCACACAAATACTGTTCTCTGATATGCATGGTACACGCTCTTTGCAGCAGGTATATTAACCATCTGAGCTACCTTGGCGAAGTTAAAACTGCCACCAGAAAAACACTCCCACCTCTCTCCAGCAGGTTCATTAAACACCAAAGTCATCTTGACACTTTTATTGTTGCTTGAAAACTGCTGAATATACAAGGAACATTGCAGTGCTTTAAAAAACTGCTGCACAAATGACGTAACAAATATGAAAACGGTCAAGTGTTTCTGTCGAGAGGCCTCAGCTGGAGAATTACCTTCCTGCTGGCCTAGGTCTTGAACTACACGAACGCTGATCACTCTCAAAACAACAAGAGGCACAGCTCTTTTGGAGAAGGCTTGATTGGGTAGGCACTTGAGACTGCAGACTCCCTTGAAATGCATCATGGACCCCTGGAGGTCCACGAACCACAGGTTGGGGGCCACTGATCTAGAGGGTGTCTCTTTCCCCTTGACTGTACAGACGACTACTTCTTGTGTCTTGATTTTGAGGCGATTTCCCTTGATGTGCAGTTTCGAGTGCTTTGTGTTTCTGAGGACCCCTGTTGTGTTTATTCTACATGCCGAAGCCTGCCAGAGTGCCAAGAGATAGATGATGCATTTATTGACTGGAATATTGTGGTTTAAACCGCATTGCTCTTTTTGCCAAGAATGAACCAATCCCTGATCTCTTGCCAAGAAGCGAGCTCTCCTTGTTTTATTATCCGACCTCCACTATGTGTCTTTTTATCCTGCTTGCCAGCTTGGTCTCTCTCACGTCCTCTAGTAAGTTATCCCTTCTCTGAGGCCCTTTCCTCTGCCTTAATCAATTCCTCACTGACAACGTTTTTAATACAGAGCCACTTTACCGCCGTTTTTTTTTAGCTATAAGTAACAGATGTCACTGTTAATAAATTGTATGGTACTTCATTTACTGAGTTTGAAGGGTGGAAGGTGGAGCCTGCCTTGACAGGAATTAAACTGCAAATCACACCAGTCGTAAGTGGCGAGCCCTAACCTACTGAGCGATCTTGCCAATGCGCAGATTTTGCTCCTTTCCTTTTCTAAACGGATCACAAGGAACTGCCCTGGTCTCTCCCTTTTGTGGCATTGTCCATTCACCTATTCTTCCCCCGTCTCAGGATTCTCTGACCTCCACACTTTAATACGCTACAGCGAATCTGCATGTGTTTAAAATTCTCTTTCTCACCGCTGCCCTAATTCTGCCCCTGCTCTTGATGCTGCGTTTCCCCCATTCATCAAGGGCTTTCATGTCATCCCTACCTCTGTGTCCTAGTCCTATGCCAGACACCGCCTCCCTCAATGTAGTCATAGGATCTTCTCGCAAGTTTCTCAAACTGTCCCTATGCTACCACCCTTCCCACTGTCCCTCATCCTGATTGCTGGTCCTCACTTTCACCAATGCATGGCTGGTGTGTCCTTTCTATCTCCCTTTATCTTCAACACCTTCATGTCCACTTCACTGTTAGGTATTTGTCCCATGGGCATCCACTCACCGATGCAGCTAGTATGTTGCTGGAATTGTTGCCGTCTTCACCAGCCTGACCAGCGGTTCAGTATTTTCTTCGTCTTGCATGACCATTTTTTGTGGTGCTTTTTGCAACTCTCCTGTCACCCAGGTTGCTTTCTTCTAGCTGAAAGATCTTTATACTGCTTTTGCCACCTTCCTTTGACCTGGTCATTTCGTCACAGAAGTAGGTCTTCTACTATGATGCATGACCTGTTCCTGCTGTTGGCTAACTTCCTGCACCAGCATCCAGCATCCAGCATTACACTACTTGAATTGTCTTTCAATAAAGAACACACACTTCTAATTGGGTTTTGAGGATGGCAATTCTAATGGGCATAAACCGATATTCTGACTTTACATGTTGTCATCTCTATCACAATATTAAGCCTCTCTTTGTTGCTGCCTTGACCAACACTGCACATTTAGAGAAGAAACGGAAAGGGTAATAGCAATCCCTAAGAGGGATAAGCCGCACTTCTGGTAGATGGAAGCATATCACAAAAATAGAAAAAGCAAAAGCGCCAAAGTCGTATGGAGGGTAGGAGTGCTGTAGGAACTGAAAACACTGATTACCCAACAGTGCCGTTCAACAGATAAAATCTGTACTAGACATAGGAAACATTCAGTAATAGCACTTCCTAAATATGATTATAAGCGGCAGTGTCTGCTTTAAGTTGATCAAAGAAACGTAACATATATGTTAATCATAATGCATATCCACAAGCGATGTATGCAAGTCTTCTTTTATTGTTCTTGAGTATGAAAATTCCCAGCAACGAGTGAAAAAGCAGGCCAACACGTGTTTCGTCTGTACCACAATAGGTATGCAGACTTTTTCAAGGCAATATGATCAGTAATAGAAGACCGCAATGGATCAGATGTCCTCCAAAATAAGGTGACGTGTCAGAACCAAAATAGTAATAATGAATAGTATAAGTTGAATAATAATCGCACGGTGGGTCCTTGCTAAGGAGCAGATGCAGGTAAATATACCAGTGGAGTAAAACACGCTATGGTAGGTCAGCAATCTGTACGAGTCACAAGACAGGCAAACCAATTCTTCACGAGTGGTGATTAGAAGAGGGAAAACCACGCCATGATAAGCCGGCTCCCGTATGTAACACCACGTGTACTAAACGTATGGGGCTGTAGTAACCACAGCCTACCATAGCGTGTTTTACTCCACTGGTATATTTACCTGCATCTGCTCCTTAGCAAGGACCCACCGTTCTGACACGTCACCTTATTTTGGAGGACATCTGATCCATTGCGGTCTTCTATTACTGATCATATTGCCTTGAAAAAGTCTGCATACCTATTGTGGTACAGACGAAACACGTGTTGGCCTGCTTTTTCACTCGTTGCTGGGAATTTTCATACTCAAGAACAATAAAAGAAGACTTGCATACATCGCTTGTGGATATGCCTTATGATTAACATATATGTTACGTTTCTTTGATCAACTTAAAGCAGACACTGCCGCTTATAATGATATTTAGGAAGTGCTATTACTGAATGTTTCCTACTGCTCATTTAGAGCAGGTCAGAGCTGATGGAGGAGAGGAGGGAATGTGGATTGGTAAATGGGGTAGGGGTGTTGGCAGTCTGTTAGCCGAGCGTATCTCTCAAAGGGACTAAAGAAATTCAGACAAGCGATGGTGAAAGAGTGGAGGGCAAGGGATTAGGAGTACATAACAAGATCTCAATGAAGCAATTTGGGGTTGAGATGAGATATTAGAGTGGAAGAGGTATGGAACTTATAGAGAGAGACACTGGTAAAGTTTACTTAGGAGGCTGCTGCTGAGGACTAGTAAAGCATCTGTGCTTCCCCATCAAAATGATTTACGTAGAAGCTAGGACAAATGGATTTCTTTAGCACTTTGTGTCTTGAAAAAAACAAAATTCAAAACTTACAACCCCCCCCCCCCCCCCCGCTACACCTTATGGAAATGAAAGATTCAACATCTGAAAAAAGAGGATGGAGATGCACCCTAAATCTCAGTACCAACTTCAAATCAGTGGGTCCAGAGAATGTCAAAGACAACTGAAAATCTTGGGCAATACAATTTGTGATACAGGCCTGTAAAGTTTGGTACCCCCTGGGCACCTATTATGGGCAATACGTTCAGTTCCAGGGCTAGTCAGAACCTCCAGCATTTCACGATTCACGGAAAAAAAAATCACAAAATCAGCTGGCTAGCACAATGGCCGCGATATTTACTAATTCGGCCTCAAAAAAAGGGTCTACCTGCAGGCATAAAAAATGGTGACTTCGTATTGGCTGTACGCAAACACGTCACTACGTGTCTTCGTACAGCTGAGCACTAAAGTAGTTGCTTCCTCCAGCCACGCTGCGACAAGCAGAGTCAATGCAGCCAGACTCTGACTGTGCATGTGGGAAGTCTGCTCAGCAATCAGCAGGAAGGTTATGTTTTTAGGTATGCTTTTAGGTGTGTCGCTTAAGTGGACTTTGAAATCCCAGGCCTCCTCTCATCCTCTGCTCCCTTTCTGAGGGGCATGGAAGCATGGCCGCCCCTGCAGAGTCCTCCTACTGCAGGGAGCAATTAAAGTATATAACATATTTATGTCCAGAAAACATCATTTACACAGATGTCTTCAAAAGCATGTTGTCACAAGCTATTATAATATGCTGTTTGTGTATTGACAAAACTTAAAGGGGAACCTGTCTTTTTACATAAGTTAGTGCAACCTTGCCAGGATACGCTGTATTACATTTTTATTAGCCCAGTTAAGAGAGGAAAAAGCACCTTAACTGTAGCACACTCAAAACATACATATAATAAACCACATATAGATACGTTTCCGTTTCTAGAGCTCGAGACAGCTCAAGTATGAGCTTGAAACCATCATTACATAACACGTGCTGGTATCCGAACTTTTATCTATCGTTCTCGATAACGCGACCACACCGAAGGAGTTTCCAAAGGAATGTGGTAAAACTATCAATCAATCCTTGATACATGATTGCTGCTTAACTGTCATAGTAACTGGAGAAAACTTTCAAACAAAAGGTCACCAGCAACTTGGGAGGCAACAAAAGTTTTCTGGAAGATAATAAGAAAGGAAAATGTCACTTACGTGTAACAATCAGTGGCAGCTTGTAGTGCTGTTAATCTGTAGACAAGCACAGAACTGGAGGTCTGTGTAATAGCAAGATAATTAACAGATGTAGGCAGGTGGGAAAAGTGCCACAGGTAAATTTCTAGGCATTGGCAAGCAGGACACATGCTAATCTATAGCACTACGAGTTGCAAACTGATTGTTCCAGATGAATAACATCTTCTATTTGCAGTATGTGCAGCTGTAAATGACCTGCTCTGCACAGAGTGAAAAGCAGTGCCCAAACATTTGAAGCAGCGGCCTGCCAGCAGACGAAGAAGATGACTGGAACAAAGTTTGAAGCCAAACATTTTTGCCCACTTGAGCTTCTTGGCAGGCGTGATTATCCTCATAACAGCGTTCACTAATTGAGTGAACTCAAGGCCAGGTAGCAGCTTCAAATATGTCTGATACTGTAATGTTATACCGAAAAGCCAATGTGAAACCTGTCTTTTGATCCGAATGCGCTCTAGAGTACCTTGTAATGTGTGGTTGGCTTTATATGACGTAAATAAATGAAGCTAAGACCTCCATTACAGATCCACCTTTGACAGGGTTCCAATGGTGTGGTGGGCAATGCAATGAACAACTGTTTAGTCAGACCCTCCAGCATTTAGCGTTTTAGCGATTTGAGAAATAATCGCGAAATCACCTGACTAGCACGATGGGCGCGGTATTTACTATTTCGGCCGCAAAAAAAGGTCTCCTGGCAGGCATAAAAAAATGATGGCTTCTTATTGGCTGTATGTAAACACGTTGCTACGTGTCTCCTCCAATGGAAAAAAAGCAGTATAGGTTTCTTATTTTCCAGGGAGCCGGTAAGAGCAGCTTACCCAGGTGCTACCCATGCACTCATGCAATCAACCAGGTACTACACTTGCATTAATCCAAACACCCAAGCTGTTCCCATGCACTCATCCATTTACTCAGGCACTATCCATGCACTCTCCCAATCACCTAGGCACTATCCATGCACTCATCCAAACACTCAGGCACTACCGTTACACTCATCCATTCAATCAGGTGCTACCCATGCACTCATAACATCAACCAGGTACTACCTGTGCACTCATACAATCATTCAAGCAATGCCCATGCACTCATCCATTCACTCAGACACTACCCATGCAGTCATCTAATCAACCAGGCTCTACCCATACACTCATCCAATCACCAAGGCAGTATCCACGCACTCCTCCAATTGCCCAGGCACTACCCTTGCACTCATCCATTCACTCAGACACTACTTATACACTCATTCAATCACTTAAACATCACCCATACACTCATCCAATCACCAAGGCAGCCCAAACAGGATTAGGAGAGTCAGTAGAACTCTGCAGATTGGTTTATGTTGGCTGCTGAAAACATTCGAAATATTTTGGTGAAAGTGTTGCCAAAATCAAGGGAATCAAACCTGAATTGACCAATTCTCTTATACTTATACTGGGCCCTATTTTCTCCAACCCTAAAGTAAACAATACTCTGGGTATTAGAAGTGTGGCAGCCACTGAATACCCAAGCTTATACCTGGCTTTGACTCAGTTTGCGGTCCTCCTCGACCCTCAAGCCCGAAACAAGCCAAACTTTCTTGTGGCTTCTGCCTGCCACTCAGTCTGTAACCTTATGGCCAAGAATTAAATTACAGAGAAAGCATTGTCCGTTCATGTAAAACCCATTTAGTGGCTGAATTGCACACTGTGAAACCAGAAATCTAGGCTTTCCCCTTTGAACAAATTGTGTGCTCCTAGGTATGTATTTTATTTCAATGGGCCTTCTTCAAATACGTGCATTGTACAAAAACCTCTTGTGCTTTGTTTAATACACTATACAGGCCCTTCATCATTTCGCGATTTTCGCAACCTTCGCACTAGTCAGCTAATTTTGTGGGGTTTTTCGTGAAATTGCAAAATGCTAGAGGGTCTGTATACAAACAATATTAAAGTAAATAGGCATGTCTGCTCCACTATGTTCTGGTAGGTCAGGCTGCTGGTTTTTAACATATGCTCTTGGGTATCATCATATGTAGTAATGGACTAGTTACCTCCGTACACGAAATGAGTGGATCTGTATGACTAATTAGACAGCAATTTAAAAAGCACTTACAAATTAATTTTTGTAATGTTATTCTTTTATAGCACTATTCTTTCTAATGCAGGATGTTAAAGTGCTTTGCATCACACCCACATATTAAACATAGACAATAAACTCAAATGTCTATGACATTACATATAAAAAAAAAGGGTTACAAGGTGTAAGAGTCCCCTATCAGCCATACTGGAAGGCATTAGGGTGTATTAGAAAGAGTGCAAGGTGAGAACTGCAAGAAACAAAAAGATCTATGTGCCAAAAGCCTGGGGAGGGGCGTTGCTCGCAGAGAAGTTGTGGTGGGAATAGTCTCATATTTGGGATGTAGACTGCACACACAGCTCCTGTAAGTCACATTGATGTGGGGGCTTTATTATGAAAGGACTTACACCCACCCTCATGCCACTGGTCTGCTTAGACCAATATTTAACATGCTTACATTAGCCATGGCAATGCACTTCCACCCACTACGATCCTGTGCCCTAGTGCGCCTGAGAAAGAGGTGTATGTCTCATGGGTCCAGGAGGCAGCGGTGGCCGTCAGGGGTAGGTACATGGTTGCTAGAACATTCCAGGGAGAAATGGAGCCCCCTCTAATGAAGTTAGGATAGGAGCTGTGCTTCCGTAGACACTTTAAACATCCTATTTCAAAGTGGAATACTCTGCTAAAACAGTTTCCATTGATTTAAGGCTGAAAATGAATGATTATAAGGAAAATAAAGTGCCTCAAAAATGCCACCAAATTTCCATATTTGTGCCGCTAAATTTGCTAAATCATGCCTCAATATGCTGGGGGGTCTGACTAGTAGATTCATACTGAGAAATTATCTTTGTGTTCTGGCCCCTTCTGATCATCCAACTGATCCACAGTGTAGCCTTTGCAGCCGGTCACATTTTTTTATGCAAGTACCTTGCAATTTAGGGTCTAGCAATGAACACACCCTTCAATCATCAGTATAGAGAAGCAGGAGATATTGCAGTTGTAAAGTGCCCTAGACCACAGAATTGAATTAAAGCGTGTATGGATCCGCAAATTCAGACAGAGGAGCTTTCTTTCACCCAATGTATATTCTGGTTTAGAGTTGGGCAGATATCCAGATGAGCTGGCCAAATCCATACTGGAACTCCATGGTGTTTGTGTCCAAATCCTCAAGCTCTGCAGTTGTTTTGAACCCTGTGATTTTCCACTCAAACTACTTCATGTTACACTTGGAGGAATGTATGTTGCCAAAACAGGTCGGAACCAGATGAAATGTACAGCGTTCTAGCATTGGACAAAATTGTTTGGGGCAATATCCATCATTCTAGCCTGGAAAAACCTGACGGGATGGTAAAAATAATTCAGGAAAAACTGCCACGGTACAGTAGCTGATTTACCAAGAGACATACTGGCTTGCAATTGCAAGTCAGATAGCATAGGGTTCTTAATGATACTTGTCAACAGAAAAGATTTTTGGAATTGAATTACTGCCATCCTTGGGGTAAAATGAGTGAGTAATATCAAATTAGTCTGATGGAAACCGTGTTCCTGTGTTTCCCTTCTTGCTGTGTTGTGGAGGCTCCAAATCCTATATTATTTTTTTAACTTAAAACCTGACAAACATTTAAGAGTTTGTGGACCCACTTATATAAAAACACAATTGCAACTCATGCAAAGCACACAAGATGCCACTTGTAAAATTAACTTTAAAGCATTTTTGATTGCTTTAATACATATCCACTTACCTCATATGGGTTCAAGTTGAAGTACGAAGAACCAGGTCGGATCAACCTTTCAATCTGTTATTAGGGTGTTAATACTGAATCTCACCTTGCATACATCCAATCACCAAGGCACTACCGTGGCACTCAACCATTGACTCAGACACTATGCATGTGCTCATCCATTCACTCAGGCACTACCCATGTACTCATCCAATGACCCGAATGCTACTCATGCACTCATCCAGTCACCCAGGTGCTACCCATGCACTCATGCAATCAACCAGGTACTACACTTGCATTAATCCAAACACCCAAGCTGTTCCCATGCACTCATCCATTTACTCAGGCACTATCCATGCACTCTCCCAATCACCTAGGCACTATCCATGCACTCATCCAAACACTCAGGCACTACCGTTACACTCATCCATTCAATCAGGTGCTACCCATGCACTCATAACATCAACCAGGTACTACCTGTGCACTCATACAATCATTCAAGCAATGCCCATGCACTCATCCATTCACTCAGACACTACCCATGCAGTCATCTAATCAACCAGGCTCTACCCATACACTCATCCAATCACCAAGGCAGTATCCACGCACTCCTCCAATTGCCCAGGCACTACCCTTGCACTCATCCATTCACTCAGACACTACTTATACACTCATTCAATCACTTAAACATCACCCATACACTCATCCAATCACCAAGGCAGTATCAACGCACTCATCCAATCACCCAGGCACTAACCTTGCACTCATCCATTCACTGAGGCACTACTCATGCACTCATCCGCTCAACCAGGCACTACTCTTGCACTCATCCATTCAATTAGGAGGTACCCATGCACTTATCCAATCACCCAGGTGCTACTCTTGTACTCATCCAGTCACCCAGGCAGTATCCATGTACTCATCCAATCACTCAGGCACTGCCTATACACTCATTCAATCACCCAGGTACTATCCATACACTCACACAATCACCCAGACACTTCCCTTGCACGCATTCATTCACTCAGGCACTACCAATGCACTCATACATTCACTCAGGTACTACCCATGAGCTCATCCATTCACCCAGGCACTACCAATGCACTCATCCAATGACACAGGCACTACCCTTGCACGCATGCGTTCACTCACCCACTACCCATGCACTCATCCAGGCACTAACCACGCACATATCCAATCACCCAGGCACTACCTCTGCACTCATCCATTCACTCAGGCAGTACCCATGGGCTCATCTAATTACCCAGGCACTATCCATGCACTCACCCAATCAGCCACGCACTATCCATGCACTCATCCAATCACCCAGTCACTATCCTTATACTCATCCATTCAGTGAGGCGCTTCCTAAGCACTCAACCATTCACCCAGGAGCTACTCATACACTCATTCAGTCACCCAGGCAGTACCCAAGCACTCATCCATTTAATGAGGTCCTATGCATGCACTCATCTAATCACCCAGGTGCTACTCTTGCACTCATCCAGGCAGTACCCTACACTCATCCAATCAATCAGGCACTACCCATACACTCAATGAATCACCCAGGCACTATCCATCACTCACCAAATCACCAAAGCATTATCCATGCACTCATCCATCACCCACACACTACCCATGCACTCATCTATTCACCCAGGCATTACCCATGCACTCATCTATATACCCAGGCACTACCCATGCACTCATCCAGGCACAACCCATGCACTCATCCAAGCACTAACCACAGACTCATCTATTCACTCAGATAGTACCTGTGCACTCATCCATTTAGTCAGGCACTACCCATGCACTCATACATTCACCCAGGCACTATCCATGCACTCACACAATCACCCAGACAATACCCTTGCACTCATCCATTCACTGAGGACAACCCATGAACTCATCCAGTCACTCAGGCACTATCCATGCACTCATACATTCACTCAGGCACTACCCATGCACACATACAATCACCCAGGCACTACCCTTGCACTTAGCCATTCATTCAGGCACTATGCATGGACTCATCCATTCACCCAGACACTAACCATGCACATATCCATTCACCCAGCCACTACCTTTGCACTCATCCATTCACCCAGGCACTATCCATGCACTCATCCATTCACTCAGACACAATCCATGCTTTCATACATTCACTGAGTTACTACTCATGTAGTCACCCATTCACTCAGGCACTACCCATAAACTACTATATTTACTTAGGCAGTATCCGAGCACTCATTCAATTACTCTTGTACCACTCTTGCATTCATGAATTCTTCAATACACAACTCATCCAGTCATTCACTATTGCAAACATTGTACACATACTTACACATTCATTAATTCAGCTTTTTTATAACTGTAAAAATGTTGGGTTTTTTTAGGTTTATTTTTGTGATTTTTCAACGCAGTTTTGAATTGTCCAGAAGGAATTGTGAAGAACTACCAAGCGATACTGCTAATTTACTGTGCGGGCCCCTCATCTTCAGAGTCTTCAGAATGCAGTCCTGGACTTCCTGGTTTTCCTGTTGTTGCTGGTTTTCCCCCTGTTGTTGTTCTGTTGTTTGAGTTGTCATTTCTTTAATAAAGCTGTTTGAGTTTTAGCAGAAAATCCCTGATACCTTCTCTCACGGAAATGCTCCTGGAGAATGAACTAGAAAGGTATATGGGTTTGTTCTTCCCAATGTTATAGGTGAAAAGTGTATCCTCCAATCATATTTCTTGTGTCCCGGTCACATGATCTTTGTGATGATTAGCGTCAACGCGAAAACCAGAAATTGAACAGAATAATATTTTCTGATATTGACTGATATTAAACCCCAAATGAGTATCAAACAATGTAATATGCATAAATATGTGTTATACACTTTACCAAAAACACGCCTTCATCGCGGTTACCGGCGTCATCATGACTTCTGACATCGCCGCGATCACACAGAACACCAAATGAAAGGCTTTTAATTTAAATAATTCTTCCAAAAGTGAGGTTTAAAGAACTCATTAATAAATAACTTGTGTCAAATATCAATTAAAATATGTCTACGTATGTATCCCCAAGTATTGAAAAACATGCACCTTCGCTACTGCAACAACGCCGCGGTCTACAGAGTCACCACGAATATATAAAATATCACTTTGAAGATTTTTTTCACAAAACCATCACACAAACTCAAATATAAACTCTGCATTAATTAACTAGTGTCTGCTATTAGAGAAATATTGGGAGATGGTCACTTTAAGTGTTTTCAGTGCCAGTGAAGCATCCTCTTTAACAGGAAAATTCTTGGAATTTAAACCCATCTCGACTTATGAACCATACTGGGACACTGTTACTAAACCCTTAGACATGAAGCTCTATTTTCAGCTGAGAGTGGGTTCGCTGCCCCTAAGGTCTTTTACCTCTAGGTGGACTAAAACAAGTCAGAGTAAGTGTCCTTGTTGCTCGGCCTCCAATGAAACTGTTGCGCATATGTTATTTGCCTGCCCAGCCTATGAAAATCCTCGTAGAGTATGGCTGAGGCCTGTATGTAAAATCTTGGGGAAAAGATGCAGTTTGGCAGCTGAAAGAATAGTGTGTACGAATACCTCATCCCCCTTATTCATAGCAGTTGCCAAATACCTAGGATGGATGTGGATAATTAGGGCAAAGCCCATCGCTGTCTAAAAATGTGCCTCGTTAAACTGTGTTAATATATTTTTATTACCCATGAGTTTTAAAAATATGCCCTGTCAAACAGTGATTCGTATATTCATTGTTTTTTAGACAATTTGCTTATTTACAATTATTTAAACATTCCCCAATAGTATATATCCTTTTTAATAATGTTTATTATGGACTCTATGAATTTTATTTACAAACTATTTTAAGCTATGAAATGATTGTGTCAGGTCTGACCAACTGTGAACTTTATGAATTTTGTTTACAAATTATTTTAAGTTATGAAATTATTGTGTCAGGTCTGACCAACTTCGAATTTAGAGTTTTGTCTCAGGAAATTATGAACTATTGGGGACATATAAATTGTAACCATTATCCAAATAGGCTTTTATATATAATTGAATGTTATTTTTATTGTAAATGTTATAATTTTATGTGCTTTTATGACGATGTGTCGGATAAAGCTTGTTTGGAGTGTCTGCCATTAAGTAAAATCTGTCTATATATACGTTCAAGACTTGCCCAAAAACATGCGCCTTTCGCGATGTCACCGCAGGTATCGTGGCATTGTTGCGAATATAAAAATTTAAATTAAAAAAAACAATGCTTACTAATCCACTGAAGAAAATACAAGCCTATAGAAATACCCCTTATAGAGCCATTTTAGATAGAAAATACAATTTAACAACCTTAAAAATGCAATAAAAAAAATCATAGGTTACATGGACGTTATTGTTGGGAAATAGAATTTGAAAAACGTTAAAGAATTCACTGAAAAAAACAAAGGTTAGAGGGAAGTTATAGAGAGGATTTACCATTTAAAAACCCTTAGAAATTCGCTGAAAAAAACTAAGGTTACAGGGGCATAATAGTTAGGAAATGGAATTTAAAAAACCTTAGAAATTCAGTGAAAAAAACAAAGATTTGTACGACTGAAATGTCAGCCTAACTACAACATCCCTGTAACCCCTGGTTTTTACAGATTATATATATTCAATCCTGAGGGTCCCTGGGGGCCAACTAGCCTACCAGGTACCTTCAGTAAGCGCCACGGAGCTGCTTTGCAGAGTGTTGTAAAAAGGGGTGTGGCCTCTGAACACCTCTCTGCGATGTTGCTCTCTGGCGCATACTGGAGGTACCTGGTGGGCTAGTTGGCCCCCAGGTCCCTCAGGATTGAAGAGGAATTAATTCCCCAACTTACAACGCGCCACAGGGCGTGTTTGCAGACATGTCACCTCAGGCTCAGCCCCCTTCCTTCATCATTGTGCAAACGCGCCACCTGGCGAGTTGTAAGTTGGGGAATTAATTTCCCTTCAAAAGTGAGGGTCCCTGAGGGCCAAATAGTCCTCCAGGTACCTCCAGTTTGCACCAGGGAGCTGCGTTGCAGAGGAGGTGTTCAGAGGCCACACCCCTTTTTACACCTCTCTGCAACACAGCTCTGTGGCGCTTACTGGAGGTACCTAGTGCGCTAGTTTGACCCTAGGGACCCTCCGGATTCAAATGGACTTAATCCCGCAACTTAAAATGGCCACAGGGCGCGTTTACACAGTGGTGAAGGGAGGGGACGTGGCCTGAGGTGACGTGTGCAAACACACCCTGTGGCGTGTTTTAAGTTGGGGAAATAATTCCCCTTCAATCCTGAGAGTCCCTGGGGGCCAACTAGCCCACCAGGTGCTTCCAGTAAGCGCCATTGCGCTGCATTGCAGAGAGGGCGTCCAGGCCGTGTCCCTTTTTACGCCTCTCTGCAACGCAGCTCTGAGGTGCTTACTGGAGGTACCTAGTGGGCTAGTTTGACCCTAGGGACCCTCAGGATTCAAAGGGACTAAATCTCCCAACTTAAAACGGACACAGGGCGTGTTCACACAGTGGAGAAGGGAAGGGACGCGGCCTGAGGTGACGTGTGCAAACACGCCATGTGACGTGTTTTAAGTTGGGGAAATAATTCCCCTTCAATCATGAGGACCCCTGGGGGCTAACTAGCCCACCAGGTGCTTTCAGTAAGCGCACTGTGCTGCGTTGCAGAGAGGAGGTCTAGGCCGTGCCCCTTTTTACACCTCTCTGCAACGCAGCTCTGTGGCGCTTACTGGAGGTACCTAGTGGGCTAGTTGGACCCCAGGGACCCTCAGGATTCAAGGGGACTTAATCTCACAACTTAAAACAGCCATAGGGCGCGTTTACACGGTGGTGAAGGGAGGGGATGGAGCCTGAGGTGACGTGTGCAAACACGCCCTGTGGTGCGTTTAAGTTGGGGAAATAATTCACCTTCAATCCTGAGGGCCCCTGGGGGCCAACTAGTCCACCAGGTGCTTCCAGTAGGTGCCACTGCGGTGCGTTGCAGAGAGGTGGTCCTTTTTACACCTCTCTGCAACGCAGCTCTGTGGGGCTAACTGGAGATACCTGGTGGGCTAGTTGGACCCAAGGGACACTCAGGATTCAAGGGGACTTTATCCCCCAAATTGCACACGTCAGCTCTGCCCCCCTCCCTTCACCAGTGTGCAAACGCGCCCTTTGGCACGTCGTTTTAAGAGGTAGTTTTAATCCCCCTGCTCTAGTATGTACTAGGGTCTTACAGAGGAGGCCATGGTAATCACAGGGGTACCGCAACACATAGTGTTCCCTAGTGTATGTAGGTGTTTTCACTGTATTCTAAGTGCCTTTAAACGTAGCACTGGCAGTAGGACTGGTTAGTCAGACTCAGTTACCACCAGTACCCGTCTGAAAATTTGAGGGTACAGGATGATTTTGCAAAGGGGCTTCTTTCTGCTCCTCTGTTTGTTCTTTCTTCACGTTTTCCTTCTTCCTGCACTTTTCTTTGTCTTTGAGGACTTCTGTTGCTTCTTTCTGCATTTCTTTTTTTTCTTTCTGTGCATTTTTTCTTCTTTCTTCACATGTCCTACCTCTGTAGGCATAGTTAGAAACTAGCATTTAAAAAACCTTTGAAATTCACTTAAAAAACCATAGGTTTCAGTTACGTTAAAGTTAGAAATTAGCATTTAAAAACCTTAGAAATTCACTGAAAAAAACATAGGTTTCAGGGGCGTTATAGTTAGCTGGACATTTCACTCGTACAAAACCCTAGAAATTCCCCCGTATCTTAGGCCGCACTTGCACTCAACTAACTATAACTCGCGCGCCCGCAATGCACTGCTGATGACGTCACATATTACATCACTCATGACATGGTCAGTGACATCACTCATGACATCACTGATGACATCTCAAATGACATCACTGATGATATCATCCTTGTGATAGAGTAGCAGACCTCCTCTCACCCTAATATAACCTTTGAAATACACACACTCAAAAATAGAAACTAAAATTTGCAAAACAGTGGGCATACCAATAGCAGTTACAACAATCTATTCAGTAATTCCAAGATCTACATACACATACACTCATTCACCAACAGTCCTATACAGTCACTCATACATGTACTTACTCATCATATGTACTCATACACCTATACATCCTGTTACACACCGCCACTCATTCATAGAGTTACTCACACAGATAGACACTCATGTTAACAAAGAATCAAACATCCATTTACTTGCATATACAGTTATACACACACCACCACACTTACTTGTACAGAAACTTACACATACTTACTCTCTTAAGCAATCACTTACAGAAACACATACTAATTATACTGGAACTCTTCCAATATCTCAATCTCACATATACTCACTTATATACACCAATACTCACATATACTAGTTTAAAATATATGTAGTTACTGATAAAGACACTATTGAGACAGTCATTCACACACTAAAACACCCATACACACACTCATCCACCCATACAGTCCTGCACACATACTGTCTTCAACACATAGAAACGGTGACTCACTCCTTCATGCATCTATGGACTAAGTAATACCCCCACTGAACCATACTGACACTCAGACACTCATACTGATACTCAAAAAACCAAGTAATAACCCATATAGACACTCATGTAGCTACTCACCAACCCATGCAGTCACTTATACAGAAAGTTAGAGACTGATACAGATATTTACATATTTAAACATTACTCACTAACCCATATATTCACTAAGATACACTTAATCAGTCCGTTATACAATCAATTTTAGAAAAAAGAAATCATCCATTTAGACACTTATATACCCATTTATTTTTCCATCGACCTTGAGATATACATATATAAAACATATTTAATTTTCAGAAAAACACACATTCACTGGATGATGTCATCAGTGATGTCATTAGTGATGTCATTTGAGATGTCATCAGTGATGTCACTGACCATGTCATGAGTGATGTAATATGTGACGTCATCAGCAATGAATTGCGGGCGCGCAAGTTATAGTTAGCTGAACTAACTATAACGGGGGAATTTCTAGGGTTTTGTACGAGTGAAATGTCCAGCTAACTATAACGCCCCTGAAACATATGTTTTTTTCAGTGTATATATATATATATATATATATATATATATATATATATATATTCACTGAAAAAAACATAGGTTTCAGGGGTGTTATAGTTAGCTGGACTTTTCACTTGTACAAAACCATTGAAATTCCCCCGTTATAGTTAGTTCAGCTAACTATAACTCGCGCGCCCGCAATGCACTGCTGATGACGTCACATATTACATCACTCATGACATGGTCAGTGACATCACTCATGACATCACTGATGACATCTCAAATGACATCACTGATGACATCACTGATGACATCATCCAGTGAATGTCTGTTTTTCTGAAAATTAAATATGTTTTATATATGTGTATCTAAACAATGGTGGAAGAATAAATGGGTATATAAGTGTCTAAATGGATGATTTGTTTTTGAAAAATTGATTGTGTAACTGACTGATTAAGTGTATCATAGTGAATACATGGCTTAGTGAGTAATGTCCAAAATAAGTAAATATCTGTATCAGTCTCTCACTTTGTGTATAAGTGGCTGCATGGGTTGGTGAGTAGCTACATGGGTGTCTATATAGGTTATTAGTTGGTTTTTTGAGTATCAGTCTGAGTGTCTGCATGGTTCGGTGGGGGTATTACGTAGTGCATAGGTGCATGAATGAGTGACTCACTGTTTGTATGTGTTGAAGACAGCATGTGTGCAGGACTGTATGGGTGGATGAGTGTGTGTATGGGTGTGTTAGTGAGTGAATGACTGTCTCAATAGTGTCTTTATGAGTAACTACATATGTTTTAAACTAGTATATGTGACTATTGGTGTATATAAGTGAGTATATGTGAGAGTGAGAGATTGAAAGAGATCCTGTATGAATAAGTATGTGTTTCTATAAGTGATTGTTTAAAAGACTAAGTATATGTAAGTTTCCGTAGAAGTAAGTGTGGTGGTGTGTGTATAACTGTATATGCAAGTAAATGTATGTTTGATTCTTTATTAGCATGAGTGACTATGTGTGTGAGTAACTCTATGGATGAGTGGCATTGTGTAACAGGATGTATAGGTGTATGAGTACATATGATGAGTGAGTACATGTATGGGTGACTGTATAGGACTGTTGGTGAATGAGTGGATGTGTATGTGGATCTTAGAATTACTGAAGAGGTTGTTGTAACTGGTATTGGTATGTCCATTGTTTTGAAAATTTTAGTCTCTATTTTTGAATGTGTGTATCAAAGGTTATATTAGGGTGAGAGGAGGTCTGCCACTCTATCACAAGGATGATGTCATCAGTGATGTCATCAGTGATGTCATTTGAGATGTCATCAGTGATGTCATGAGTGATGTCACTGACCATGTCATGAGTGATGTAATATGTGACGTCATCAGCAGTGCATTGCGGGCGCACGAGTTATAGTTAGCTGAACTAACTATAACGGGGGAATTTCAATGGTTTTGTACAAGTGAAAAGTCCAGCTAACTATAACACCCCTGAAACCTATGGTTTTTTCAGTGAATTTCTGAGGTTTTTTAAATGCTAATTCCTAACAATAACGTGCCTGAAACCTATGGTTTTTTCTGTGAATTTCAAAGGTTTTTTAAATGCTAATTTCTAACTATGCCTACAGAGATAGGACATGTGAAGAAAGAAGAAAAAATGCACAGAAAGAAAAAAAAGAAGTGCAGAAAGAAGCAACAGAAGTCCTCAAAGACGAAGAAAAGAGCAGGAAGAAGGATAACGTGCAGAAAGAACAAAAAGAAGAGCAGAAAGAATCCTTGTTGCAAAATCATCCTGTACCCTCAACTTTTTTAGACGGATACTGGTGGTAACTGAGTCTGACTAACCAGTCCTAGAGCCAGTGCTATGTTAAAAGACACTTAGAATACAGTGAAAACACCTACATACACTAGGGAACATTATGCGTTGGGGTCCCCCTGTGATTAGCATGACCTCCTCTGTAAGCCCCTCCTAGCCTAGTATATAATAGGGCAGGGGGGTTAAAACTACCTCTCAAAACAGGCCACAGGGCGTTTTTGCACACGTTAACTCAGGCCCCGTCCCCTCCCTTCACCACTGTGTAAACACGCCCTGTGTCCGTTTTTAGTTGGGAGATTAAGTTCATTTGAATCCTGAGAGTCCCTAGGGTCCAACTAGCCCACTAGGTACCTCCAGTAAGTGCCACAGAGCTGGGTTGCAGAGAGGTGTAGAAAGTGGCACGGCCTGGACCACCTCTCTGCAATGCAGCTCAGTGGCGCTTACTGGAAGCACTTGGTGGGCTAGTTAGCCCCCAGGGGCCCTCAGTATTGAAGGGAAATTATATCCCCAATTTAAAACGTGCCATAGTGCGTGTTTGCACACGTCACCTCAGGCCCCGTCCCCTCCCTTCACCACTGTGTAAACGCGCCCTGTGGCTGTTCTAAGTTGAGAAATTAAGTCCCCTTGAATCCTAAGGGTCCCTAGGGTCAAACTAGACCACTAGGTACCTCCAGTAAGTGCCACAGAGCTGCGTTGCAGAGAGGTGTAAAAAGGGGCTTGGCCTCAGAACAACTGTCTGCAGCGCAGCTCCCTGGCGCATACTGGAGATGCCTGTTGGGCTAGTTGGCCCTCAGGGACCCTCAGTATTGAAGAGGAATTAATTCCCCAACTTACAACTCGCCAGGGGGCGCGTTTGCAGAGTGCTGCAAGGAGGGGGCGTGGCCTCCGGCACGATGCCAGTCTTTTATTTATTTTAATTTTTTAAGAAGGGGGGGCTGTGTGGTTCCCCTTCTTATTCTAATTTATTGGCCCTGATGACCCCATCCCCCAGGGCCTGTCT
This sequence comes from Triturus cristatus, assembly GCF_964204655.1. Lineage (NCBI taxonomy): Eukaryota > Metazoa > Chordata > Amphibia > Caudata > Salamandridae > Triturus > Triturus cristatus. Next base: position 272,321,186 of record NC_140595.1, on the reverse strand, counting down.
CCTAATTATATTTTTTTGACCCCAATCCCCAGGGCCGGCCACTGTTTTTTATTATTTTTAAAAAATATATATTTATACACACCTAGGACATGCTGGACAAACCGTACGTACCCATCACCATGACGATTTGCGTGATATTCATTAAAAGGCGACTATTCATACAATGAATCCACGTGGAATGTATTTACACCACTAGTGAAGCTCTGACATGTCTGATGCCCTATCGTGCCTAATCCCGATAGACACCCTTGTCGTTTATTTATACAAACATGGGTAGCTATTGACGGGCACATTTAATACACATGCACACCAAGCCATTCAAAGGGGATTCGACAAAAATTCGACCAAAACTATGCAAGAAACCCCCCTCACGGTTAATAAAACACACATCCACTGCCGGATGTGTAATACTTTTTATTTTACTCTCTGGAAAGGGGACGAACATCACTTGAGAGTCACAGCGCGCTCCTGGCAGAGCCCAATGCTGTGTTACACCCACCATTGCCTGCAGAGTGCAACACACCTCTGTGTTGTATTCCACCAGCTAGTGCATATGCTGTGACACTCTCTAGCCCATGTGCACTGTAACACCACCCCGTGAATATGTCATGCCACACTTGTCTTCGCACGGGTTATATTGCCCCATCTAACGTGCCTTCCTCGATGCCTATGTTATAACGCACAGTGCTATGCCATACATATTACAATCTGGGATCCATATCTTTGTCACAGTGCATATGCAACGTTACACTCCCCAGCACATATTTTATATTACAACTTTAGAGACTAGTTAGGTTACACAACACTGCCCTGTGCATATTACACTCCAAGGCGCACATCGCATAGCACGTGCTAGTGCCTGTGCTATCTCGCGCTCTCCAATGAATCTGTCATTGAGCACAATGTATTGCATATTATATTTCACGCCCGGTTCATCTGATAACATACTTTTTGGCGCATAGTTTATACCATACACTCTATCTAATTTTCATTTTCAATCGTGCTCTCAGGACTATGTTCTATATAACACTGTGTTCACCTACCCTTTTGACGGGCATTACATTTTGCGATAGGGGGTGGAGGGTCAGGGGGTGTTTCTGCCAAGTGAGCCCGGAGTCACAGTCACAAAGGTCCTCTTCTTCCTGAATAAAAGTGAGATTATGCTGCATACTTGTTCATATTTTAAGTAGTTCGCACAGACACACGTTTTAAAAACAATAAAGTTCCTAATACCCGCCTTCTCTGAACAGTTAGCTTGCTGCCCCATCCCCCTCCTCCCTATCCTCTGTTGTGTGAATCCATGGACTAGCCTCCTCCCTCCTGCCATGCATGGTCTGATGTGCTGCCACTGCCCTCAATTTAGTATGATGTACCAGTCCACTCCTCCTGCCCTCCATTGCCCAATTCTATGCCCCATCATTGACCTCCTGCTTAAACTCTGTGCTTAGCTTGCTGCCCCTATTCTCCTTCCCCCTGCCCTCCGATGTCTTTGTGCATGCCCCTGCTCCATCCTTTTTGCCCACCATGTTCCATGGACCTGCCACTCCTATCTACTCTGAGTGTTCTGTTGAGCTGCCACTCCCCTCCCACCTGCCTAGCATTGTCAGATGACTGTAACCTGTCCCTGCCACCTCCACCCTGCCTGTCCACATGCCATGCCCCTATCCTCTTCCTCCTGTCCTACATGGTCGATTGTACTGCCACACCCTTCTGCCCTCCCTGGTCTGTTGTGCTGCAACTGCTCCTCCTGCCTGCCCCGTGCGGTCTGTTGTGAGGCCCCTTCCCCTGAACTTTCTTGTCTGTGCACAGGTCCTGACCCTCCCTTCTATCCTCCATCATCCTTTGTGAATGCCCCTGCACCCTTCTTCTTGCCCATCATAGCCATTGTGCTGCCACTAACCCTCCCACTTGCCATGCATGGTCTTTTGTGCTGCCATGGCCCCTCCCACCTTCCCTGTGTGGTCAGTTAGCTGCCCCTGACCCCCTCCCACCTTCCCTCCATGGTCTGTGTGTATGCCATCACAGTCTCACTGTTGCTCTTCATGGAGTGTCTTGCTTCTAGTGCCCATCCTGCCTGACCTCCATGGCTATCTTGCTGCTCCTGCCCTGCCCCCTTGCCCCCAGCCCTCTGTTTACATGTGCAGACCCCTACTCCCTCCCTCCTGGCTTGTCTGTTCCATTGTAATGCCCCTGATCCGTACCTCCTGCCCTTTATGGTCTGTTATGCTGCAGCTTTCTCTCCTGTCTGTCCATTATGGTCAGCTAGCTACCATTGCCTCTTGCCCCTCTGTTCTCTGTTGTCCATGTGCATGGTCCTGTCCCCTCCCTCTTGCTTTCTATGGATTGTTGTGCTGCACTCCCGTCCCGCATGCCCTGTGTGGTGTATTGTGCTGCTGCAAACCCTGATGCCTGCCCTGTAGGGCCAGTTTGGTGCACCTCTCCATGTCCCTCCTGTCCTCTGTTATCCAAGTCCATGTCCCTACCCCATTTCCTTCCATGATCCAATGTACCATACTTGCGAACATTTTGAGCTTGGTAAGAGGGAGATTTTGAAAACAAACTGGGGTATTGATTTTCCCCTTTGAGTTACATTGAAAAAGAGGAGATTGTAGACAGGAGACAGATCAAATAAAGCCCATTTGAGCTTAAAAACATTGGACGTTTCCTGGCTGAATCGGGTCTGTTGGCATGTATGGTTGTACTACCATTGCCTCTTCCTTCTGCCCACAATGATCTATTACATTGCCACAGCCTCTCTTGCAAGTCCTGTATTGTTGTATTGTTGGTTTGTTGCCCCTGCCCCCCTTTCCACTGCCCTTCATAGTCTGTTGTGCTGCCACGGCCCTTCCTGCCTGCTCATTGTGGTTAAATTGTTGCCTTTGCACCCTCCTACCTGCCTTCAATTTTCAGAGTCCGTGCCCCTGGCCTCTGCCTCTCAACAGTATCCTAATGAACAACTAGATTGCTAACATTCTATATTTATTACAAAAGTGTGGAACGCCTGACATCATCTTGATGTAATCAAAACTGTAATACCTAGAGCATTTCCTTTAGAAATTACATATATGAGAGGGTCTTATTGGCATCAAAATTATGGTTAGTGCTCTAAAAGACTAAAATAAGGACATATTTTCTGAGTTTTCAAATAGCGACAAAGCACTTTTAAATTATTTGTTATCTTTATGTTTTTTTATCCAGTTGACCACTTGATTAAATGTTGCACTTAGGAGAGAGGATGTGGTGTTACTTCCAGAACTGCAGACTTTGCAACTGGGGAACCAGGTTGGAGTTTCTGCTTCAGCTCGACATTCTGTGACTCTGGTCAAATCACTTAGTCTCCCCATGTCTACAACCAAAATGAATTTGTTCTTGTGTGATGTAACCAATGCTCATGTAAAGCACTCCAATACCTGACAAGTCTGCACTATATAACACTGCAAAAACACAAAATAATAAGTGTTTTGCACACTTCTGTCATTGGGCTATATTTGGGCTACATTTGGGTGATTTTGGGCTACATTTGGGCTCTTTTGTCTCCAGTGGCCATCTTGGGAGATTTATTTGTTATGACGTTTCCTAATTTCCTCATGTACTGCAGTCTCCTCAGTAGGAAATGCTTTCAGTTTTTTACTTTGATTCCATCATGAAGGTATTCAGATATGTCACACATTTGCCATAAATTCTGAAAGTTAGCACTCTAGTTGCTCATTAGATCACTGTAGTAAAACTACTTTTCACCATGGAAGTCTGCTCCTGGTATTAAAAGTGCATGTTTCAGTCTGAATGTCAGAATTTTTTAATGAAATAGAAGAGGATTTGAGAAGTCACTCAAAATGTGCCCTAATTTTCTTTCTTCAGCATTAATCATCATTTCTATGGCAAAATGAACCCCCTCATTGTGTTCCTTTTTAAATTAAATGTTTTAAGTGTTACCAGTTTATTCCAATCAAGATGGCTTCAGGTGTGCCATACTTTTGTCATAATGAAGACAGTAAGCTCTCTAGTTGTTTTTAAGAACACTCTGGGACATTCTGTCATTGGGCTATACTTGGGCTACATCTGGGTGATATTTGGGCTACATTTGGGCTCTTTTGTCTCTGGTGGCCATCTTGGGAGACTTATTTGTTATGAAGTTTCCTAATTTCCTCATTTACTGCAGTCTCCTCAGTAGGAAATACTTTCAGTTTTTTACTTTGATTCCATCAAGAAGGCATTCAGATGTGTCACACATTTGCCATAAATTCAGAATGTTAGCACTCTTTTTGCTCATTAGATCACTGTAGTAAAGCTACTGCTCACCAGGGAAAACTGCTGCTGGTATTGAAAGTGCATGTTTCAGTCTGCATGTCAGAATTTTTTAATGAAATAGAAGAGGATTTGAGAAGTCACTCAAAATGTGCCCTAATTTTTCTTTCTGCAGCACTAATCATACTTTTTATGGAAAAATGAACCCCCTCATTTTGTTCCTTTTTAAATTAAATTTTTAAGAGTTACCACTTTAATCCAAGCAAGATGGCTTCAGGTGTGCCATACGTTTATCATAAGTAGGACTGTTAGCGCTCTAGTTGTTCTTTGGAACACTCTGGGAAGCTGCAGTAGAACACAAAGGAATCAACTGACAGTCTCTGCCCTTGTTGGATGTACATGTTTTACTGAGAATGTCAGACTTCATTCTCACATGACTGAGAAAGATAATGTGAATTTGCAGAAAATAAGCTCTCAGTTTAGCTTATAGATCACCTTCCAAACCTCTGTGGGAAAAGCATGAGAAAATATTTTTCTCTCAATCATGATATCCCAGCAGAAGGCTTTTTCACATGGTGAAATCACCTTAGAACATACCACAATTCCTAAAATGAGTATGGTACCATCAAAAAATGATTTATAATGTAACTAAAGTCTTAAAACCTTCTATTAAGTGCAATGCTTTTTAATGAGGTGCTATCATGTATATTGGTCCCAAGATGGCTGCCAACACTTCTTGGATGAAGTGCTGACAGCCAATCAGATCTCAGGATGAGATGTGTGGTTAGGCTCCGCCCACATATATATATGATTTTACTTTTGATTTTCTCAGGAACTACTGAACAGATTGACACCAGACCTGCAAAAGGCACTTCCCTGAGGACTACCTCTCTGCCAAATTTCAAGTAATTCTGTTCAGCCGTTCGGGCTGTACCTTGGACTAAAGTTCCCTATGGAAAATTGCATGGGGAAAACGCGTTTTGGGACCCCCATTTTTTCTCAGCCCCCGCTTGACGAATCCCCCCAAGACTTTCAGGGTAGGAGCGGAGCGGAGCGGAGCGCCCCACCTATTTTGAAAATTTCGCGAGGATTCGTCAACCGGCGCCAAAGTTATTCCAAATAGAATGTTGCGGATTTCCTATGGAAACACGGTCCTAACTATAACTATCTACTGGCGACCGCCAGTAGATAATTCATATATATATATATATATATATATATATTCACTGAAAAAACCATAGGTTTCACACACGTTATAGTTACGAATTAGCATTTAAAAAACCTTGCAAATTCACTTAAAAAACCATAGGTTTCACACATGTTATAGTTAGCTGGACATTTCACTCGTAAAAAACCAATGAAATTCCCCAGTTATAGTTACTGCAGGCAACTATAACTCACGCGACCGCAATCCTCTGCTGATGACGTCAGATATTACATCACTGTATTTAGACACTTATTTACCCATGTCTTCTTCCATTACTCTTTAGCTATACATATATTACAAATAATTTTTTTTCATAAAGACACATGTGTCATCAGTGATGTAATATCTGACGTCATCAGCAGAGGATTGCGGTCGCGTGAGTTATAGTTGCCTGCAGTAACTATAACGTGGGAATTTCATTGGTTTTTTACGAGTGAAATGTCCAGCTAACTATAACATGTGTGAAACCTATGGTTTTTTAAGTGAATTTACAAGGTTTTTTAAATGCTAATTCGTAACTATAACGTGTGTGAAACCTATGGTTTTTTCAGTGAATTTGTACGTTTTTTTAAATGCTAAGTTATGTATTTATAAATTTATTTTTTTTCAGGTATTTCACCGTGCGCGCACCATGAACTTTTTTTGTTTTTAAAAATCGCGAGGTGCGCGCACCGTGCGCGCGCTGTGGGCGCTCGGTGCACTTCGCGCACCGAGCACTAGGCCTGGGCGAAAATTTCGTTCCGTTCGCGGAAATTGCGATAATTTGACATTTTCTCGTTCCGCGGAGAGCGCGAAAATGTCAAAATTTCCGGTTTCCGCAGCTTGGCGATAATTTGTTTCTTGCTCGCACTGTAAAATAATACATTCTCGCACGCGCGCGATCGCCTTACCTGAATCCCTGCATTCGCCGTCAAGTTTTCTTGATCCAGTCGCGTTCTCCATGAGATGTTGTATTGTTTTTAGCCATTTGCGCTGTCTCGCGACAGTTCGCGCCCGCAGTGACGTCATGCGTCGCGCGATCACGTCTTTCTTCTCGCGATCATGCACCGCGAGACAACTCAAAACAAGATAGCCGCGCCCGCAAGCAACCACATGGGTAAGTTGGCGACCCGCAACCATGCAGAAAATCTCGCGAACATGCGGGAAAAAAACTTCTGCATCTTCGCGATATTTCCGCTTGTTTGCGATAATTTTAAACATTTTCGCGATAATTCCGCCCACCCCTACCGAGCACCCACGGTTTGCAGTGCGTGCCGTGCGCGCGCGGTGCGCGCACCTCGCGATTTAAAAAAAAAATATATATATTTTTTTCTCCCTTGGGGGTCCTTCTGTGACCCCCTGACCAAGGCTAGGGGGTCAGGAACTGTCCACTCTGCCCCCTTTTCACGATCTCCACCTTTTTTTTTCACCCCCTCAGACTGCGAGAGACAAAATGGCGGCCGACACTTCCTGGTTTCGACCGATTCGAATGTTTACCGACATCTAACAACCAATCAGAATTGCGCACGCGCACGGTAGGGTGCGCGCACGGTGCGCGCGTATAGATATTGATATGCTTTTAAATGCTATTTTTTCAGGAAATACTGAACAGATTTACACCAGACCTGCAAAAGGCACTTCCTTGACCTTATGGCTACCTCTCTGCCAAATTTCACGTAATTCTGTTCAGCCGTTCGGGCTGTAGCTGCGACTAAAGGTCCTATGGAAAAATGCATGGGGAAAACGCGTTTTGGGACCCCCCTTTTTCTCGGCCCCCGCTTGACGAATCACCCCGAGACTTTCAGGGTAGGAGCTGAGCGGAGTGCCCCATTAGTTTTGAAAATTTCGCAAGGATTCGTCAACCGGCGCCAAAGTTATTCAAAATAGAATTTTGAGATTTCCTATGGAAACTAGGTTGTAACTATAACTATCTACTGGCGACCGCCAGTAGATAATATATATATATATAACACCAGAGTCCCGCAGAGAAACTGCGCCAGGTCAAACACGGGCACAGACTCCTTTGAAGTTGCAAACCAAAAGGTGTTTTATTCACATAAACATGCCAAGATGACGCGTTTTGACCGCAAGCCTGCGGTCTTGATCACATAATGTGCTGCCATTTAGTTACCCAATTTATACAAGCGGTAGTAACTTTACTGTTTTCATATATAATTAACAAGTAGTCAGAAGATCACGACGTGCTGTAAAAGAACTGAGTCACCGGCCGATGACAGGCACACAGTATTTAATAATTCCAGACGTACATCAATGAAATGTGAAGAAATCTGGTTATGCTCGAGAACACCTGGCGGCATGGTCACTCAAGCAAAAATACATGTACAGAGCCCAAAGCGCCTATGATGTGAGAAATGAGAAGCCTGGTGGCGCGAGGGAGGGACAGAGACCCATGATGTGTGCGGTTGGATATATGTTGCATTAACCGCTGACATTACGTGAGCATGTAGGTGGACCACAAGGGAAGACAGTGGGGCACAAATGGAAGTGCTGCAATGAAAGCCAAGTGTCTCCGCGAGAGGCACGAATGCCAACCCGGGGCCCAGGAGTGACTAAAACTGGGTAAGTAGTTAAGAAGGTGGATACTGGCAGACTGGAGCGATGCAGAAAAAATGGAAACTGCTACTGTGTGCGTTGGGTCCATGTGGATCGTGTAGAGATAAAATAGCTGGCTATAGTGTAATGAGCACAGATGATGTCACAATCAGATCGTGTCTCGTAAAAGAAACTATCATGTATATATCATATTAGAAAGGCGTAGGAAGGTGAAAGAGAAAAAAGTGAGAGTGCTGAGGTGCCACCTGTGCCTAGGAAGAAGTATAGAGGTGGCTCATGTGTGCAACAAGAGACTCAGTTACATTGCAGCTCCTAGGAGCGTAGATAAAAACCACACATGAGAAATAAGTGCATAAGTGACATGAAAATACGGAACCAATAAGACAACCCTATAGATACATAAGAAATAGATAAAAAATGCAATCAGAAAAACCTTTGAGCACTAGATGCATGACACTAGTGTAGTGGGGGTCGTAAGACCTAGCAGTGTATAATGGGAAGTCAACAGGAAGAATAACCATGCTAAACGAGTACGTTGGTGAATTGTCAACCCAGCTTTGATTATAGGAAGTTGTGAAGGTCCTCGCTCATGTTGAGTTCTGCAGGGACCTTGGTATTGAGCTCAAGGATGTACCTCGATTCGAGCTGATGCAGTGGTCTCTCCCTATTGCCTCGCCGTCTGGGGGGCGGTACGCAGTCAACCACAAAGCATTTAAAGTGATCAAGGATGTTGTTGTGGATCTCTTTGAAGTGTCGCGTGACTGGGTAAGTGGGGTCACTGTTGACTATGGCCCTAAGGTGTTGGAGTATGAGGAGGTGCACCTGCAGCTTGGTGCTACCTACGTATCTTAGGCCGCACTTGCACTCAAGGACGTAGACTGCATACTCTGTTCTGCAACTCAATCTGTGTTTGATGGTGATGGGTGCACTGGCAAATTGTGCCATGATTTAACTCACATTGCCGTCAAACTTACAAGCCCTGCAACTATTACACTTGAAAAATCCCTTAATGTTTGACAACCAGTTGGTTTGTATGGTCATCTCGGGGCTACTTTTGACAAGTGACTCATGCATGGAGTAAGCCCTTCTGTAAGTGACGTCAGGGTGTGGAGCTACCATAGGTCCCAGTGTGAGATCAGACCTAATGATCCCCCAGTGTTTGTTGATAATTGCCCTTATGGCACGCTGTTAGGTATTGTGTGTTATAATCAAGCGTGTACTCACAGTACTCTTGGTGGATGTGTCAGTTTGTACAGTTGTGCTGTCTAGAGAGCTTGCAGGTTTACCATGTAGCAGAGTCTTTCTGGAAAGAGAATTGGCCTTGGTGATGGCCGAGTTAATGACTCTGTCAGTGTACCCACGCACTGAGAATCTATTGTGTGCCTTATTCTGACATCTGACTAGGTCAGTGTCAGAGCTACATATCTTACGCAGGAGAAGCATTTCCCCATAGGGAATTCTGGCTACCAGGTGCCTAGGGTGAAAACTGGAGGCGTGTACGGTGGAATTCCCTGCAGTGGATTTTCTGTGGAGAGTGGAGTTCAAGGTGTCATTGGCTACATACTGCTTTACATCCAGAAAATCAACAGAATTACAACTCATATTAGCATTGAACTCCAAGTTCAGATTGTTACTGTTGATGTCAGCAATGAATGCTTGTGCACTTGATGGAGCAGGGTTTTCAATATAAACCCAAATATCTGTATGTCATTATTAAAAATACTACTGATTAATTAGTAACTACTAAAGGTTTGTCGTATTTGTCTAACCAACCTTATTAACAGAAGAATTACACGTGGGAATGCAATTGCATGGCTAAAATAATAAGTGAACTAAGTTGGTGAGCAAATTGACAGAATAGATGTTGCTTATGTGATGTTATTATGTTTTGCGCTTATAATTAATATGCATTAATGGCTTTTGATGTCGCAAATGTCGTACTTTGCAATTTGGGACCGCGTAGGAGGCAGGGCCATACCCCTGTCTATCCCGGTATTAGCGAACCGCGAATGGTCAATGCGGTATGTACAAGTGCCTTGTGTAACGTTTTAGCTATAAATGCACTTCATATACGATATTATACATTGACTTCGTGGGTTCCATCTTAGAGCGGTGGCCATCTTATGGTTGCCCTCACATAGGCTACACATTACAAGCAAATACGGGCCTTTAGAACACATGTGCCTTCCTTTGACTTCTCTGTGACCTGGGCAGCTTGGCTCCGCTGCCCCAGGTCAGTCCGGTCTCACGAGCTCCCCGTCCTACGGCCACCTGTGATTAGCATCAGGGTTTGACACACCATAAAGCCTTTTCATCCCACACAAGCCTCCAGCTAATCTCTTTCACACCTGACTGTTCCTGCTTTATGGCTTGTTTTCCAAACAGGAGATGCTCGTGTTTATTGGGGCCTGTTGATATCTGATGTGGGATCTGAGCCTCGCTGGGTAAATAATTGTGGGCTGGCTTAACTGGAATGTGGGATGGTCATCATGACTCTGCCTTTTCATTTGTAATGTATACATTTATATGGCCATATCATAAAACAAGGAATGTGTGCCTGAAGCATGATATTTTGTATTTAAGGAGAAGCCCGTTTCTGTAATTTGAAGCAGTCTCCTGAGAACATACACGCTGTTGTACTTCTAGGATGCCTGTAATTGGTCTGCAGCCAATAAACTGATCTTTGACTTCACCCAGAAGACTCTGTGTTTCTGTAGGTCTGAAACAGGAAGAACCCGAAGTCATAGGGTGTGCTCCCCTGCACCGCTGGGCTTAAAATTCCTAGTACTTCAGTTGGCGCCCAACTCGGGACGATTTCAGCGGTACCGGTCCAAGCCAGAGGTTCGTGAGGCGCTTCGTGTGGAAATTCTGGAGGAAGGCCGCCACTTCATCGACCCTTGCATGTCGACGTGGTCCGAAAGTCTTTTCTGCGAGGTTCTCCGCGTCCCGACGGCTACGAAGGACTGCTGCCCTGATTAATCGCCCTGTTTTGGACCCTTGACGATTTTGGTAGAGCAAAACAATCGAGAGAGTCTTCTGGTGACGCCATTGATCATCGATATTCAGTTAAGTATAAGTGGAGAGTCTCCCAGTTTGTTTGGTATCCTTTGGGATTTTTGGTATCCTTCGGGATCATTTTGATTTGGAGTTTGCAAACGCCAAAGCCAGAGGACTCGTGTATTCACGAGACTATCGTAATCGATAATCCTTTGAAGTTTGGAACTAGACTAGTGAGCGAAGATGCCTGGTTCTAGTGTATTTGGAAGATTGTTTTGCTTGGGTTGCGGAAGGGATTTCCAGTTAGAGGATTCATGTCCGGTTCCTCCAATTGGAACTCCAACTTATGAGCTTTATGTAAAACATGGCGTGGGCCCCATTGCATATAATGAAGTATGGATCCGATATACCAGAAAGGACGGTGTTTTAAAATGGCCCCAAAATGGTAGTTTCTATACAGATATCTTAGATAATTTGGAAGTGAAATTGTTTAAAAAGAAAGCCCGGCCGGCGATGTTTGATTCTTTCCGCCTATGGCGAAAGGAAGCCAAACAGAAGGAAATTAAGCTAGCGAAAAGGAATAAGAGAAAAAGAGGTATGTCAATGATGCAAGCAGCTGTGCAATTTAAAGACAATGAGGAGGAACAAATGAATGAACAGCTACATAGACAGCGCAAACAAGGGATCGATAAATGTTACCCTGTTTTGTCACCCCTTGTGCAAGATGGGACAAAAGAGAAAGAGAAAGATTCCCTAATGTCCCATTTGTTAAGTTCGCCACCCCCGTATGCGCAGAATGCCACAGCGCCTCCACAGCTTGTAAATGTGCAGCCCCCAGTAAATATGCCGCAAGCCTTCCCACAGCCGCCAGCTCCTCCTCAGCTGGCTCCTATCCCTGCAGTGCAGCCCTCTCAAGGGTCGCCAGTTTTGTTGCCTGTTGCCCCCGCGCTTCCTGCGACTTTGCCTAGCACATCAGCCGCCTCCCCTGGCGCTCCTTCTTACACTACCCAGGTACCTGTATCTGAATCCGTTTTTCTTCCCTCTGTCTATCCCCCCGTTTTCGCCTCAACTTCTCCTTCAGCACGACAACGACTAGCTAATGTAGTTACTAGTTTAATGTCGCCTCTCTTTGGGTCATCTAGTGCGACTCCTCGTTTACAGCGTAAGCAATTGCGTAGTCAGCTGCCTGGTCCCGACGAGAAAGAGGTGTTAGATTATCTGGCACGTAGGTGGATTGGTTTCCCTTCACTCTATGATGTGGAATCAGTTGTTAACGTTTTTCACCAATGGGATGCCCCAAAACAGAGGTATGTCTTTGATAAAATGTGTGAATTCCTCTGTGAGGAATTGGAGGATAATGGTTCAAACCCCAACCCGCAGGAATTGTGTCGAGTGCGGTTTGATTTTGAAACAGGTACAATCGTGGGTCCCAATGTAGATAAAGCAGTTGCGACTTTACTGTCCTTCAGGAATGGTGATTGTCAGCAATCCTTGTTCGAACAGCAATTCTCTGTGGGGAAGAAGGTAAAAGCACGCCAATATCCAATGCGTGAGGTTCCTCCAGTTTGGAGACCTGGTGATTTGGCTGCTAACCCACCTGTTCAGCCATATTTTCAGCGTGTTTGGGTACATGTTCCATGGACGCGTTCTGAGGTGTTAGCACTTAAGCAGACATTGCCTGACCCCCGTAAAAACCCTACAGGTTATTATAAGGAGTTATCACAAACTGCAGAATCGTGTGTAATGAATCTGGCTGACATAGATATGCTGTTTGGGAATGTGGTTCCACAGCCTTTATGGGGATCCATTCGTAATGTAGATCACGCTGCAGAATTGGGTAACACATGGGCTAATATCATTGCTGCAGGTGCTGGCCAAGTTGGCGGCGCGAAACCTGACCCTTTGTTAGCAGAACTCCCTGGTAGAATTATTACATACATGAAGACTATAATGCCCGCGATGCGCGTCAATTGGGATAAACTGTCCGCATGTAAGCAGAAGAAAGATGAGACAGTGTCCGATTTCTTTACCAGGTTTGAAGAAACGTTTATCGACCACAGTGGTCAAGACATGAGCACTGAAGGTGGCCAACGGTTATTTGTTGATAAATTTGTGCAGAATCTACTTCCCGAGTTGTGTAAGAAATTAAAAGACTCAGAAAGTTCCTGGGCTGTTTCCTCTTCAGCGCAAATACTGGCTACTGCACAGTATTATGAAAATAGAGATAAAGATGAGAAAGATAGAACAGATAAGAAAACGAAAGAACTGAAAACGAAGATCCTCTTGCAGCAGGCTTATCCGCCACGTGGAGGACAGAGTAATTATAGGCAAACACAAGGTGTCTATCAGCAGCCCCAACAATTTCAGAATAATCAGCAAATGAATGGGTATTATCAACCACGAATCCCTGTAGGTCCCAACCAATGTTCATATTGCAAAGAGGAAGGTCATTTTAAATATAGTTGCCCTAAATTAATGCAGCGTAACAGTAATGCGTATGGCGCAAGAGGTAGAGGTGGTCAGCAAGCTCCTAGAGGCAGAGGGCGTGGAAATGCTCCCCAGAACGCGCGTCCTCTTCCGCCTCAAAATACCATAAATAGCTTTGATCAGCAAGCCAACGCGACTGGTAATACAGCTCAGTACTACAATAATGATTACTATGCAGAAGACGACAATGTAGAAGATAATGATTACTAGGACAGCCGTAGACAGAGAGAGGGAGTTGTTTCAGTGCCAGTGGATCGGAGCGGACCTTATGTTAAAGTAACTACAGCAAATGTAACGGAGCCCTTTCTGCTGGATACTGGTGCTGCAAAGAGTTCAATCATGCATTCAAAACTCCCTGGTGCGCCTTTGTCTGGCGAAGTGAATGTTTCAGTAGGTTTTTCTGGCGCCCCAGTTAGGAACCCGATTTCTAGTCCTATGTCACTTTCAGTTGGACCTTGTGAGCTAAAAGCACCCCTCATCCTAACGACAGGTTGTGGTGAAAATTTGCTAGGATTAGATTTGCTAAAAAGATTGCATGCAATGCTATATTGTTCTCCCTCAGGAGTACAACTTACATTAGGCAAAAAAGTGATTTCCCCAATGTATTTGTCTAAAAATGCAATGCCACCTGAATTGTCATCCCTTCCGGATGGCCTTTGGGCTACTGGTCCCAATGATGTGGGACTTTTGGAAATACCGCCATACGTGGTCACTTTAAAAGCCAATGTCAGATTGCCACGTATTCCCCAGTACAAGATCTCCAATGAAGGTCAGAAAGCATTGTTAGCAATTGTCAGTGATTTGATTAAAAAGGGTGTAATTGAAGAGACAAGAGGCAACGTTTGCAATAGTCCTATTTTACCTGTCTTAAAACGAACGGACCCTTCACAGCCACCTGTTTACAGATTTGTGATTGATCTTAGAGAGGTTAATAAGATTGTTGTGCCACAGTTTCCAGTTGTCCCTGATATAACTGCCTTGTTAACTATGATTCCAGCCTCCGCTGCATGGTTCTCAGTGATCGATCTGAAGAATGCTTTCTTTAGCATCCCAATTGCAGAGGAGAGCAGAGACATTTTTGGCTTCAGTTTAGGAGGTCGAAGCTTCCGCTTTAAACGCGCTCCACAGGGCTACTGTGAAAGTCCATCAATATATAGTCAAGCTTTAAAAGCGCAGCTTGATGCACTGGTTTTACCTAGTGGCGCTATCCTCATTCAGTACGTTGACGATTTGCTAATCGCCGCGGATACTGAAAAGATTTGCAAAAACGCTACATTGTCATTGTTGCGTCATTTGTCTGCCTTCCATCACAAAGTGTCTGTCTCAAAAATGCAATATTGTCGACAAGAAGTGACCTACTTAGGTCATCTCTTATCGAAGGAGGAAAGGAAACTGAACCCAGAAAGAATTCAGGCCATTGCACAATTGATCGTGCCAAGAACACAGAGAGAAGTGCGTGCTTTCTTGGGCATTACTTCATACTGTAGGCACTGGATACCAAATTTTTCCTTACTGGCAAAACCTTTGTTAGCATTAACATGTAAAGACACACCGAATCCTATTCCATGGTCTGAAGAGTGTCAGAAAAGTTTTTGGGAATTGCGTAATGCATTGTGTTCAGCTCCTGTGTTGGGTACCCCTGACTACAGCAAGCCTTTTACATTGTATGTTCATGAAAAAGATGGGTGCGCATTATCAGTGTTAACACAGCCTTTTGGCGATAGACCGCGTCCATGCGCATATTTTTCATCAACCTTGGACCCGGTAGCGAGGGCATTGCCAAGTTGTTTGAGAGCTACAGCCGCCGCAGCTATGTCTATTCGACAGTCTTCTGGCCTAGTAATGGATAATACATTGATTGTTATGGTTCCACATGCTGTGGACACATTGTTAAACAGGACCAAGACACAACACTTAACTAGTGCGCGATTATCCGGATATGAGTTGACACTGTTAGCAAATCATATACACATAAAGAGATGCAACACGTTGAATCCAGCTACACTATTACCAATTCCAGCAGACCTAGATGAGATTGAGCAACATGATTGTCTGTTCAGAACAGAAGAAGAGACGAAAGGTAGAGTAGATCTTAAAGATACTCCCCTGACTGAGTGTGATGGTACTTTATGGGTGGATGGTTCGTGTTTCAAGCTTCCAAATGGTGATACGACTGCTGCATATGCTATCACGACTTTGCACACGATTGTTGAAACTGCACATGTGCCACAAAATTCGGCTCAAGCAGCAGAATTGATTGCCCTTAAAAGAGCATGCGTGTTGTCTGAAGGAATGAAAGTGAACATATATACGGATAGCCAGTACGCCTTTGGCGTGGCGCACAGTTTTGGGCGATTGTGGAAAGAACGTGGGTTCCTGACTTCACATGGAGCTAAGATTCAGAATGGAAAGTTGGTGAATGATCTCCTTGAGTCGCTGACCCTACCGTTACAAGTTGCGATTATGAAATGCAGTGCGCACAAGAAAATCACTGATGATGTTGGTCGTAGTAATGCGTTTGCTGATGAAGTCGCGAAAGAAACAGCAAAAGATGTGAAGACTCGAATGTATGTTGTAGGCCCTGCAAGATGGGTTGGTGATGTTGGAATGTGTGAAAACACAATAGAGAGTGTGAAGTCCCTTCAAGCTGAAGCCACAGAGAAAGAGTTGAGCAAGTGGAGAGAAAGTACGGGTAAGTTGGATGAGAATGGTTGTTGGATTGATTTGTCAGAACATAGGCGATGGTTGTTACCTGATGCATATGTGCTTCCAGTGGTTACTATGGCACATGGAATGGCACATATCAGTATGAAAGGAATCTGTAAGTTGTTGGCTCCAGTATGGCAGAAGGCTGGAATTCCCAAGTGTGCAGAGAATATGGTCAAGAATTGTATGGTATGCTTGAAATACAACCCTGGTAGGGGAACCCCAACTCCAGCTGGTCATTTTGCGCCTCCATCATATCCATTTGAAGTTTTGCAGCTAGATTTTATCCACATGGAAAGGTGCAACAACCTGAAATATGTATTGGTGGTTGTCTGAGCTTTTTCAAAATGGATAGAGGCATATCCCCTAAAAGACAACACTGCTCTATCCACAGCCAAAGCCCTTGTGAAGGAATTTTTTCCTAGGTTTGGAATGCCAAGAATGGTGTGGAGTGATAATGGGAGTGAATTTGTGGGTCGAGTGATGAAGAATGTGTGTGAGGGATTAGGGATTAAGCAGAAGTTCCACGCTGCAATTCACCCCCAATCAGCTGGATTAGTAGAGCGCTACAATGGCGCTCTAAAACTCAAGCTGGCTAAAATCCAGGAGAGCTCCGGTCTTAAATGGCCTGACGCTCTGCCTCTAGCACTCCTGTCCACCAGAATGACCGTACACTCACGAGTGGGACTTAGCCCATACGAGGTTATTTTTGGCCGCCCGGCCAATGTATGGGGTGTGCCAAGACCGGCGAAATTCAGTGAAATCGAACATCCAGAACTGCTTGATTATTTGTACGAATTGACGGCTAAATTGCGTGTTTTACACCAACAGGTGCAAGATACTCTCCCCCAGGCCTCTGAGGCTCCAGGACACCCTATCGACCCTGGCACATGGGTGCTCATCAAGAATTTCCAGCGAAAAAGCAACGATGAGCCCCGTTGGATTGGCCCTCACCTTGTACTTCTGTCTACAAGATCAGCTGTTCGAGTAAAGGGGAAAAAGAATTGGATCCACGGCGCCCACATCAAGAGGATACCTTTGCCTCTACCGTATGACCAGTGGGTCCAGGAGGGTATCGCCGATTCTGAAACAGACACTGTACCTCGTTTTGTGCCGTTCAGTGATGCACGCGTAAGAGGCACAGCTTCAGCACAAGAAAGTGACGATATTTTGCAAGAAGCTGTGCCACCGTCAATTCGATTGGACACCACAGAGCCTGAACTCTTGTTTCAAGATCAGACAGTACCTGGCCGTTTCCACTACAATCTAAGACCAAGTCCCATGGACAAATAAATATTCTTTTCCTTACCTTTTTGTTTTTGATAACCATAGCTCTCCCATCTGAAGGACTTTCTTGATTTTTGTTTTTCGAACCACCATCCGGGTTCAGCCGCAGGGTCGCGGTGCCAAGACTTTGGGGTACAGGCCGAAGACGTTAGGTCAACGGTTCTGGTTGGTCTAGGGCGTTCCCTGGACTGACAGGCGTACTCCTTAGCAGAAGATACTCACCCGCCGCGAGCGGCACGATTAGAGGATGGAGTTTTTCAAGATGGAGAGACCCGCTGTGGAAATGAACTCTAAAACGAGAATATGTAAAATAATGAAGAGCAAACGTTTTATATTATTATGTCTGTTTATACTATGTAGTATGATGATTTTTACTGTAAGATTTGTATTCTTCTCCTCTCAAGAGCCCATTGCACCCACTGTACAGCCTATACCTCCTCCTACTGTCTCCTCACACTCTTTTCACCCTCTGCCTGAACACGAACAAGCTAGACGATCAGAGTTTGTAAACAACTCGTTTATTCAGCTCCTGCACCAGCACCAACTAGTCATGAATACGACCAATTGCTGGGTGTGTGGTTTATTGCCACATACCATTAATAAGGGTATTCCTTATCTAGTGCTGCCGTTTAGTTACAATGGATCGTCATGGGCATTCCAGACCATGTTTCTCTTTGCACTAGATGCCTACTCCCCGCGACAACCGCGTTCTATCAGACCTAGCACCAATAATAAAGCTTTAATGAAAGGAGTTGCCGATATGAGCAGAGATATCGACGCATACTCATCTATTCCCAAGGAGGAATTGCGAGCTTATGTAGGGTGGAACGCGACGGGGTATAGTATTAGTCTGGGTGAAAGACAGCGGAAAGTTTCATCCCCAATTTGGGTCGTACCCCACATAGGTCGGTTCTGTTTACAAGGTAATGGTCAGAATCCTAGAGCTCAACTGGGGAGAAGTGACTGTACTGAAACGTACACCTTTCCGTCAAAGTTTTCCCCAGCCTTTTTGGCTGCCAAGGGTACATATTTTGTCTGCAATGACCGAGCATATACATGGTTGCCCCCTGACTTCTCGGGCACATGTTATATTGCAAATTTGCTACTGCCAACATTTACTGCTGCCTCTGACTATCACAAGACCAGAGTTGTGAGAGGCGTGATTAGTAAGGAGGATACTGCCGGTCAGGAAGCGGGAGACTTCTTTTTGGGTTTTCTGCCGTTTTGGGGACCTATGGTTAATAGTCATCATCATCATCATAGGCTTTATTTCGATATAAAAAATATCTTAAAAAGCAATACATTTAGCATGAAACAATAAAACAGTAAAAAGAGCCAATGCGTATCATACAATTCAAGCTGCAAATGGTCCCAATAAATTACGTAAAATCATTTTAAAAACAGATTAAACAAGGTACAAAAGCCTAGTTGATCTAATGCGCCAAGCCCAACCTAGAAACTTGGCTATACCACAAGCAAACAGGGGCCGTGGATCACTTTTTAATATACGTAATGCCTCCATAAAGTGCCTTGTCCCAAGATCTCTGCAAAGTGGTTTTAGCCATCTACTGCGGGGTAGTGCATAGGCCGGGCATTCAAAAAGCAGGTGCGGGATTGTCTCTTTCCTATTCTCGCAAAATGGACACAGAGAGATTGTTTGGGCCGGGGCCTTCCACCTAGAGGTTAGTTCCCCAACGGGAAGTAGGCCTATCCTAAATTGAAAGTACAGTGCCCTATCCCTGCGGTTTGTGACGGTATCCAAGTATGGTTCGCATAGGGGCATGTCTTTAACTAAAAGAAAGTCCGAGGAAGTCCTGCACAAATTGGGGTTGCTAGCTCTACCATCAGCTACCCAGTTCCAATATATTTTCTTTAACACAGACTTTGGGGGGGCTGATCTATTAACCCAGACATCGCCAAGGCCCATGTTGAAGAGAAGACGCTTGACTTCCCTCAGCCATTGAATCTTGGGCCAGCCCAGTGAATCTAGCACATCGGTTAGGCCATCCGCAAAGCTAGACATTTCTGGGACTCTCCAAATTCTCGCCCATAAGAGGAGAGGGCGGAGCCTAGCCTGGTCACTAATTGATCTCGTACCCATATCTAATAACAATGGGAGGGTTGGGGTACTATAGGGAAGCCCCATTAAGTCTTTAAGGAACTTGCTTTCTGAGTGTGATAACTGATCCGCCTTATACACCCCCCAAAGTTCAGCCCCATATAGAGCTGCATTAACACCCCGTGCCCTATAAATATCAAGAATGGGTGCAATCGGTTTAAGGGATGAGGCACGTTGTTCCTTAAGAAGGGCACCCACTACCCTTTTGTGAGTCAACAACATCTTTTGGAGGTGACATTTCCAACTCATCGAGTCACAAAGGCGAATGCCAAGATAATCAAACTCAGTAACCCTCTCTAGGGAAACAGAATCTAAAGTTGGTGGTTTGATTGACATTTTCGGTGGATTGAGGACTAAATACTTGGTTTTATCTGTATTAATAACTAGCCCCCTTACATCACAAAAGGATTTGAAACTAGTTAACAGACTCTGCAGGCCTACCGGGGTTTTGGAGATCAGGAGGGTGTCGTCTGCAAATAGGAGAGTGGGTATTCTTCTACCGGCCAGGGAAGGTGCATCTGATGGAACTTCCAATAAGTGATTCACCACTCCGTTTACGTACAAAGAAAACAGAGTGGGGGCTAGAACGCACCCCTGGCGTACTCCTCTATTTACAGATATTCTTTTGTTTTTTGGCCCTGGTTACCCCACCTGATCTGCGCGAAGTTGTCATCATGTAACTTTACCAAGAGACTTAGGAGGTAGGGTGGAATGCCCTGATCATTAAGCACACTCCAAAGTTGGCTGCGCGGGACTAGGTCAAAGGCAGTCCGCAAATCTATAAAGGCGAGATACAGACTGCCCTTGGCCAACACAACTACTTTCCAATAGAGCATCAGAAGCCGGGAAGATTGCTCTATCGTCCCCATACCCGATCTAAAACCGGCCTGATAGTCAGAGAGAATGCCTTTTTCCTCAACCCATTGTAATAATCTACCTAAGACCACTTTTCCCGCCACTTTCTGTGAAGAGTCTAAGAGGCTTATGGGGCGGTAGTTAGCTGGATCGGTCCGACTCCCTTTTTTAAAAATGGGTACAACTTCGGCACCTTTCCATGAGCCCGGGAGAGTTGCCCCACTGAAGGTAGCATTCAGTTGGGCAGCGATGAGTTTCCCCCACTCCACTGGATTAATACGTAGCAAGTCCCCTGGTAGGCCATCCGGCCCTGCTGCTTTGTTGGGGACAAGACATGTAATCGCCCTTACCACTTCCTTGGATGTGAACAAGTGCTCCTCATTAAGTTCACAAGATACTATGGGTTGGTATTCTATCAAACTTGTCCCCACACCTGGGTGCACAGTGTAGAGCTGCGAAAAGTGATCGAACCATGCGTCCTCTGGTATATTGCATGTTATTAATGAGTCCACAGGCTTGTCCCTAGCTCTTAGTAAGTCCCAGAAACCTTTAGGGTCCTTCCTTAGGCTGGCAGCCTTTAGGTCATACCAGAACTGGTTCTCCCATGCTAACTTAGCCTCATTTATAACTCTCCTTTGATTGCCCCTTGCAGCGCTAATCAAGGCTCTGTTCTTGGATTTTACTGCCTTGATTAATTCCCTTTTGGCATCTCGGCAGGTAGGTGTAAACCACCCAGCATTGCTCTTTGTGACGCCTCTTTTGTTAAGTCTTTTCCCCGCGTTGTGTACTAAAAATAGTTCACCTAATGCGTGTGTAGTTTGGTCAAACAATAATGAGACCTCCTGAGCGCTAATAGAGGGAGAGTCTAAGCGTGGGGGAATGTTAGACATTATAGAATTTACCTCCCGGATCTTACATTCTTTGCCAGCAAAATTATTCCATTTTAGACGCCTACCACAATTAGAAGGGCATACTTCGTGCGTAGATCTCCACACATGTGTGATTCGGGGTGGGGAATGATCCATCCATAGGGGGGACAAGGATAGGGACAACGGATTGTGGTCGCTGTCGGTAGACGGCAAGACCGCCATGTCCAGCAAATGAGCCCACAAACCAAAGTTCAACAGAATGTAGTCAATCCGTGAGGAATGTCCTACTCTGTTGAACGTGTGGGCCCCCATTTTATCTGAATTGGATCTGCCATTAGTGGCTCTGAGATCATACTCCATACAGAGTGCATTGAGGTCGATGGCATTTAGATTCCATCTCCTGATAGGCGAGATTTGCAACGAGGGGATACCCCTCCTAGCGTCGTCTTCTCTATTTCCCAGCACATCATCCAAAGCAAGGGGTTCGTACGTACAATTAAGGTCCCCGGCTAGCATGATAAAGGCATCAGCTTTTATATTTCTAAGTTCCTCATCAATGCCAGTTGAGGGTAGCGTAGATGAACCCCCCCGTGCACCTCTAACATAAATGTTAAAGATTTCAAATGTTTTCCCTCCACAAGGGCCTCTCACTGTTAACCTTTGGAGATCAGGTGACTTCGTAGTTATAGATTTGATAGAATATAGCAGGGAGATATTCACCCAAATAGTCAACCCTCCTGAGGGACGGCCCTTCCCTCCCCTTGGTCGAACAGCAGGGACAAAATAGGTGGTGTAGCCCATCTTGTGTTGTGGTTCCAGAGACCAAGTCTCCTGGAACAGACAAATCCCAAACGATTCTATCATAGTGTTCCAATCTGGAATAACTATATTTCGTCCAAGTCCAGCTATGTTCCAACTAACTACCTTCAAAGGAGCATTGCCACCCCCTTCCCACCCTAATTCCAAATCTCTTACAAGGGGGACACTAGCGGTAGTTTCAGTTGCCTCGATAGTTGGGAACGTCATGATCTCCTTAGATATAATGACCCCCTTCGGAGCATCCCTGATTGTGAGAGACGGGTCAAGTATCTCGGGACATGGCAAGAGAAATTGCGATTGCGATTGCTCCCTGGAGATGTTAGGATAAAAAGGGGTGCTAGTGGGAGGTCTCACTTGTCCCGCCCCTATCATTAGGCTATTGCTTGGTAGCTCCCCAGTTGCCTCAACGTGCGTCTCCCATGATAGGCGAATAGTGTGTCAATAATTTTGCAAAAGCCAGCCACGTGGCTGGTATGGAATGTTGCCAGAGAAGCTAGGATGGGAGAGGGGGCCACAAGTCTGTCTGTCACCTCTATCCTCCCACCTAGAGAATCTAACTATCTTCCCAGGCATGATTGGGGGATAAAAGTAGCTAAGGTCATGGATGCCAATTTGGCCCCCACTACCAATTGAGCTAAACTCCCTCATGGGCCCACTACATACATAGCTAGCCACCCTTGGGTCATCAAAGTTTACTATAATACAATCCCCGTTAATGGCTTTTTGATTAAAACCAATCCAGCCAACTCTTCTTACGTGGATAATTCGTCCCACCAGGGGTTTAGGCAAGGGCCTATTTTCTTTGAGCCAAAAAAGGGTCTTATTGTACAGGTCCTCAAAAGTCTCCTGCTTGCCCGAGCTAAGCACAGGCACCCCAGTCAAGACAACTACATAAGGCTGGCAGGCCGGGGGAAGATTAACATTAGTCGCCCTTCCCTCCCCTAGTCCCTCGCCTGTCTGCTGTGTATAAGCCTTTACAGGCTTGACTACGTTAGATGTTAGGATCTCAGAAGGGCTTGAAGCCACAGGCTTAGTAGCTGGGATAATAGAATTTGCTTTGCCCGGGGTGCCAAAAGCTATGGGACCTGTTGTCTTTTTACTTAAGGTGGTATTGGCAACTTTAGTGGGCTTTGCTTTGTCTGCAGATTTAATTGCTAACGGACCAGGCTTCCACCCCGACCCTTCGACTATAACAGTAGGTTGTGAGGCACAATCAGGCGCCTCCGGTAGAACTGGTAAGGTGCCTGTTGAAAAAGCTGAGCTTTGGTGTGCTATATATGGCTCCCTAGTAACACCCCCCCCCCCCTGTACCCTCCTCCCTGTTTCTTAACTGTAACTTAATAAATGATTTTAGGGAGAAGAAATTATCCAGGGTTACCTGCTCCAATTTGTCCATCCGCTGAGAGAGCCCCCCAATTTTATCTAGCACCGGGAGAAGTAGGGATTTCATCATTTTTTCCAAGTTTGCAGAGAGGAAGGAATCCGGAGATGGAGGTGCTGGGAGGCCATCAAATGATGCTTCATGGCCAATGGGCGATTGCCCTCCCAATATGCCCTCCACTTTGTCTCCCTGCGGCAGGCAAGGAACTCGCCCTCCTTTCTTGTAAGGGCCACCTAACCTAGCACCAGCCTGCCTAGGCCTCTTATAGGCTTTAGCCGGGATACCTTTTCGTAAGGTGGGTAGCCTTTTCCTTTTAGTAGGGGCAGGGTGTAGTTCCGCCTGTACCACTAAGGCCGGAGCAGGGGGTATATTAGGGTTATTAGGGAGATTGGCTGAGGGTAACAGCGAGATGTCTGCCTCATTAGCCATAGAATCTATGGCCATATTGTTTTCAACATGAAGTACCGAGGCTGTCAGTGTTTCGAGATCATCTATGCTGGCTCTCAAGGCCGCCACCCGGGGATGGTCCAGGGGGAGAAGGACAGGCAAAGGGGGCTCCTGGCTACGCTCTGGGGTAGGCACCAAGGCTATCGGGCCCAGCGATGAACGTCGAAAACCAGAGGGCCCTCGCGATAGTCGGCGCTCGGCCATACCAATTTCCTTGTCAATCACATTGGCCACGCGGGTAATAAAATGGTCCATGGTGCCAATCATACTTCCCCCATCTCCCTCACCCCCCCCTCCACCCCCCCTCAGGCTTTTACCAGAACGGGTAGACATGACAGGAGCAAACTCAGTCCAAATAGGGTACCAATACACCCAACACAGTCCCACAACAGCAAATGATGAATGGTGCTAATGCAGCCCACTTATCTGATGGCACGTAGCTAGGTGTCAAGGGGGTGGCCCAACCCGACCTTGATCGACCGCGGACGGCCACAGACGGCCCGCTCTTTGCCCGGGCTTAGCCCGGCGCCGACCCGCGTGCGGTCACGCGATGCGGTGGCAGTAGTCTATTTTAAGCGCCTCCAGGTGCGCGAGAAGGTCCGGCGGCTTCCGGGTCCGCCGCTAATACTGCTGGGGGTTGTAGTCCGTCTCGGCAATGGAAGAGCAGGCCGCCGGGGACCACGCCACACACCAGGGAATAGAGAACACCACAGGCAGCGGGAAGCCAACAACACAGGTTCTGCCCAAGTCGCCCGTTCTGACAGCGGCAGTAGTCTATTTTAAGCGCCTCCAGGCGTGCGAGAAGGTCCGGCGGCTTCCGGGTCCGCCGCTAATACTGCTGGGGGTTGTAGTCCGTCTCGGCAATGGAAGAGCAGGCCGCCGGGGACCACACCACACACCAGGGAATAGAGAACACCACAGGCAGCGGGAAGCCAACAACACAGGTTCTGCCCAAGTATGGTTAATAGTAGGAACCTGAGACAACTGACTCGTGTGGTTGAATCCACTGTTAATGTTACGGCTGGTGCCCTTGGTAATTTGACAGCTGAGCTCCAAGCGGATCGCCTCATGACTTTGCAGAACCGCATGGTTCTCGACGTCATACTTGCAGACCGCGGTGGGGTATGTAAGGTCATCCAATCTAGTTGTTGCATTTTCATACCAGACAACGCTCCAACAGTTTATCAAGCCATCTCCAAACTGCATAGAATATCTGAATCCATACACGTGGATAAAGGAGATTGGTCACTGGTGAGGTGGTTCTGGGAATTGATATCTGCCTGGGGTTGGAAGATTCTGATGGTCATTGGAATGATCTTAGCCATCCTTTTCCTGTTCTGTCTGTGCATACAGTGTGCTCCTGCGATATGTGGCCTCTGTGCTACATTATGTGTAAGGAAACCTGTATCGAGGGACGAGCTAAGTAATAGGATGATGCTACAGCAACATCTCCATGACTTCGTGAATATTGACCTGGACTCGGATTGATGTGAGCATAGTTATTGCCTATGTAAGGGCAAAAGGAGGGTCTGTCGTACTTTGCAATTTGGGACCGCGTAGGAGGCAGGGCCCTACCCCTGTCTATCCCGGTATTAGCGAACCGCGAATGGTCAATGCGGTATGTACAAGTGCCTTGTGTAACGTTTTAGCTATAAATGCACTTCATATACGATATTATACATTGACTTCGTGGGTTCCATCTTAGAGCGGTGGCCATCTTATGGTTGCCCTCACATAGGCTACACATTACAAGCAAATACGGGCCTTTAGAACACATGTGCCTTCCTTTGACTTCTCTGTGACCTGGGCAGCTTGGCTCCGCTGCCCCAGGTCAGTCCGGTCTCACGAGCTCCCCGTCCTACGGCCACCTGTGATTAGCATCAGGGTTTGACACACCATAAAGCCTTTTCATCCCACACAAGCCTCCAGCTAATCTCTTTCACACCTGACTGTTCCTGCTTTATGGCTTGTTTTCCAAACAGGAGATGCTCGTGTTTATTGGGGCCTGTTGATATCTGATGTGGGATCTGAGCCTCGCTGGGTAAATAATTGTGGGCTGGCTTAACTGGACTGTGGGATGGTCATCATGACTCTGCCTTTTCGTTTGTAATGTATACATTTATATGGCCATATCATAAAACAAGGAATGTGTGCCTGAAGCATGATATTTTGTATTTAAGGAGAAGCCCGTTTCTGTAATTTGAAGCAGTCTCCTGAGAACATACACGCTGTTGTACTTCTAGGATGCCTGTAATTGGTCTGCAGCCAATAAACTGATCTTTGACTTCACCCAGAAGACTCTGTGTTTCTGTAGGTCTGAAACAGGAAGAACCCGAAGTCATAGGGTGTGTTCCCCTGCACCGCTGGGCTTAAAATTCCCAGTACTTCACAAATGGCTAGATAAATACATACACATAAGGGTATTAGCAGGGGAATAACACTGTATAATCATTTCCATGTAGTAAATATGTTTTGTGTCTCTTTTTAATTAAGTTGACCATTGTGGCCTGCTGAAAGATGGCTGCCATCCGCAGCCTGCATTCGAGTAGATGTAATAATGAAAGAGGCTTTGCGCTGACTGCGACCCTGACTTCTACTTGAACCGAAAAGCCATGAATATGACGACAAATCCAGGAGCGATGCCAAGTGCCCCTGAAAGTGAAGAATGTTGCAAATTCTGTAAACTGACCTGATTTCATAAATAAGATACATTTTATCCGGAGAAGACATCCGTGAAAGTTATCAATACATGAGAAAATTTCCTAATGTATCAAGACGACATCATTCGCTGCCAAACGGATGTTTGAGAACTATGTTTGTTACATTTAGAATGTAAAATTTGGTATAAATACTAGTAGACTAGAGAGGTCTAGCGCCACTTCTTCCCGAACCAATGATCAGAGGTCCCGACGCTGACAGAGAGGACGGTGACTCTACAGGACAACTAGAAACTTTAACTTTTTGCTGAGGACCAGTTCTGACTTAGAAAACGACTTTTAGCCAGAATAGGTAAATATGAAGAAAATGATCTTGCATTTATTTGGCTTTTCTTACAAATTAATTTAGATAAACTATATTCTGTTTGAATTACTGTGTCGGGTGGTTATTTCTTGTTATGTTTATTGAATATTCTGAATGTTTTTCATCAGATCTATAGCAACTAGTTGATGCCATTGACCTCAAGGTATATGCAGATTGGTTAGGTATATAGAAAGTGTTTCCCCTATGCAAGGTACGGATAAAGTGGTTAGGTTTGAATGTTGGTGTAATGGGCCCCACCAGCGTGTGATGTGTGTGTGTGCGTGTGACTGTGAAATCACTCCGTCCGTGGAAGTATAGGGGATTTGGAAGCTCCGATCTGCACCAGTTTCTTGGTAGCAGAATGATGGTTAACTATTGTCTTGATCTGGTGAATTTGGCGTGTATATAAGCTTGTTGATTATTGATTGATATTGAAATATGTACTAACACTATATGTTGAAGTCGTATTGAGTTTTATGTAGTGTGTACGGCTTCTGGGATGTAGGAAGTCGGTGAGAGTTCCGTAGTAGGGCATTGGGAAGCGCTGCTCTCGGAAGAGGCGGGATTGTTGGCCCTGTATGCAGACAGGGGAAAACGTGTGACAATAGAAGTTGCACGACGCATTGTCTGGGTTCGATTCGGTGGCATCGCCGTGTGCTACCATTAGAGACATATTTTCTGTGTGTAAGGAGAGTGTATGATAGCGAAGGTTACCTGTGAAGTTCTGGTCTTAGGTATCAGGGATCCTTATGGTATTCCAATAACGCTTATCACTAGGAAGGTAATAGGTATTCTCTGAGCTTGTTAGAAGGACAGAGCAGAGGTAAGCGCTGCTTTGTTAACGTGTGATATAATTCTGTAGTAGGACAGACTGTTCGCTGTTCTCGGGAAAGACAGGATTCTGTGTGAATGTACTACATTTTCTGGTGTGAAAGTGCGTGAATGAGAAGGCATTCTGGTTAATTGTGAAACTCTTAGGAGCATTCGGGAGAAAACAGTTAATTGGTGCTTGTAAGAAGGGTAGAGTAGAGGGATGTGCTACTTTATCAACGGAAGTAACGATTCCGTAGTGGGGCAGAGGTAAGCGCTGCTCCCAGGAAAGGCGGGATTCTCGTGGGAAAGGTCTTTTGCTATTCTGTGGTTAGCGAAGCAGACAATGGAGATGTTTGTATGTTGTAACTAACAGACTCGTAGAAATTGAAACAAAGTCTACCGAGTAGTTTTGTAAAGGATGGGTAGACGAGAGACAGGAGACAGGAGCAGGAGCTGCTGTAGCAACTGCTGACGACAGGAAGACCGCGCTGTGATTGGACAGTGGGTTAGAACAGTGGAAGCACGGTGATTGGTGTGCTAATGCACGCCGCGCACGGATTGGGAGACATACAGGGTGACGTAGACGCTCCAGGATTGGTGCGTTAGTGTGAGTCGCGCTGGGATTCGTGGACTGAGTCAGTGACGTAAACGCTCTGGATTGGTGCGTTAGTGTGAGTAGCACTGCAATTGGACAGGAGATCGTACAGTTGTAGAAAAGACTAAAGGGTTGGGGAAAACAAGAAAATATATTACCACGCTGGAGAAAGGAAAAAGAAATCCTTGTTTAGTAAAGTTAAGACCTGGTTTAACAAGGATAAGGATATTGTGACTAGGGAAGGAGAGTTACTTCCTCCGACAAGAGCCCCCGCATCCTTCATGGTTGCAAAATATGGGTATCATACCTGTATTTGGTTAGACAACTGGGTAAAGTATACTAGAGAGGATGGGGTTTTAGCTTTCCCGGAACATGGCTCATTTAATCTGGCCATATTAAGAAACTTACGGGAAAGGATGATGAATCTAGAGCCTCGGCCTAGGCCGACGCAGTTCGAGGCATTAACTGAATGGGAAGATGAAACACATGAGCGAGAAAAGCAGAGGAGTGGAGGAAACAACCGATATATGTTCGGTAGAAAGTATGATCGTGAAACTCATCATGAACGGATGAGAAGATGGCGAGATGCCAGTATGACTGAGGGATTATATCCTGTCATAACTACCGGAGAAATAGAAGGGAAAAAGTGCACAGAGAAAGCACATAATGTAGAAACAAGGAGGTGTGGGGCGAATGAGTCTGAAGATGATGTCTTAGAAGACATGTTTTACAAAAGACCACCCCCTTATAGACGAGAACCAGAAGAAAGGACACCAGTTACCCCAATGAGAGACACCCTGCGGGTTATAAAGACGGAAGTCATGACCCCTGAGTTGAAAAGCAGTAGTTCTCTTGTGGAAAGAGAGAGTGAAAGAGAGGGAGAAAGAGAGAAAGAGAGAGAGAGAGAGAGAGAGAGAGAGAGAGAGAGAGAGAGAGAGATAGAAAGGGAAAATGAGATTGAGGATGAAAAGACAAGAGAACTAGCAAGAACCACACTTGAATTGACAGAGAAAATCAGGGTACTGACTAAAAATCTGGAAGCAGTTACGGTGCCAGTAACAATAGGTCCGGTTATGCCTATTTTTCACAAGCAGAGGATGGGTGAAAGTGGTTTAACAGTACCATATGTAGGTAACAGATTAGTTGTTCCTCCAGAGCAGACAGAAATGAGATTGGGAGAAAGTCAGTGGAGATCAGGAGAAAATCAGTGGAGAAATACCATATGTGGCGGAGAGTTGAATGAGCAGACTAACTCAAGTTTGAATTCCGGTTGTATGGAAGGGAACAGAATGACTGGAGGATCGATCCTAGAACCACAAAGAGTTTCAGAACCAGTGGGTGCAGAAAAATCTACGGGGATAACTGCTGAAGACTTGAATGATTGGCTGAAAGCTTTGCAGAGAAAAGAAAAGGATTCCCAGGCAATTGATGTAGCTAGACTACGTATAGAATTGGAGGAGCTAATAGCGGGAACAATTCCTCCGAAATACTGAAAGACCATCAGGATGGGGAGCTGTTATTTATGTGTAAGAGTATCACATGGAGAGCAAGGAACACACATGACAGGTTGAAAGGAATAGCTAGTGAAATGGGAATTGACATTGACAAGGTAAAAGCTTTACAAAGGCCTTACCAAGTGGATTTTACAGATAAGGACATCGAGAATCTGAATAATGCAGGCCGAACAGGGCAGATTAAGGAAATGATTGCTTTGCTGCGAAAATGGGGAGATGTGGAGAAATGGAAGGATAGATGGTATAAAAAACGAGAAGATGCAGTAGATAGAACTTACTCAACATTCCCTTTGAAAGAAAAAGAGAAACCAGTGGCAGCCTATCCCATGAGGGAGATTCCAGGAGGAGGGTATGTACATGTCCCATGGACCAGACAAGATATTTTATCATTTACAAATGATTTCCCTCGACTGAGAGAGAAGCCCGTCGAGTGGTACAGACAGGTTGACAGATTTGTGAAATTGTCAAAAGTGCTGTGGATTGACCTGAATAGTCTGTTTGATATAATTGTACCAGCAGACTTGTGGTCAGAGTGCAAGATAGTCGTAGATTGGCCCACTAAAGAATACCCAAGAGATCCCAAGACGGGAGCTCCAGACCCAGAGGTAATGAAAAAGTATGAGCAGGTTATGGTTTTCCTGAAAAATAAGGTACCCCCCAAAGAAACAGACTGGGTTAAGATAGATCGAACACATCAAGAAGTGAAAGAATCAGTCCATGCTTACTATGAGAGACTAATACTGGCTTTCAAACAGTTCAGTGGAGATAAACATCTGGGTGACAAGGACCTGAGCCATTTTGTATATAGATTTGTGTATGGCTTGCGACCTGAAATCAGTGAAATGATAAGGGAGCATACCGTAGACTGGCAGAGTAAAAAGATTGATGAGATCCTGAGACATGCAAAATACTTCAGTGATGAGATTGAGGCAAAGCAGAGAAAGCTGAAAGAAAACGCGATGTGGGCACAGGTGAAAGTTGCAGAAAGACAGGAAGCACAGTTGGTTGAACAAGCAAATAATCCAGGAAATAAACCCAGGTTGGCCAAGGAAAAGGGAAAGGCAATATTGAGGAAGCAAAGAAAAGGTTTCCCTGCCACAACTGTGGAAAATTAGGGCACTGGAAATCCGAGTGTAAGAATCCACCGTCCACTAACGATGACAATCCATCATTGAATTCACAGGTGCAGAACGAGGGGTGTGGTCAGCATCAACAACAGCAGAAGGCTGTTAAGCAGCAGAATCAGGTGCCAAAACCGCCCTTGCCACAAAGCAGAGGATCCCAGAAGTACAGCCAGGATTCGGGGTTCTACAATGAAGAACAGGTAAACAAGCCAAAACGCGCAAGCGCTGTATCACAATATTGGCTAAGAAACGAGGGAAGTGACTCTGAGGGAGACTTCTGAAGGTGCCGAAGAGAGGAGGAAGAGTGCGTACTTGGCGCAACTCTAGAAATAGACCAGGCAGGACCTTTTGTTGATGGGAAAATCAATGGTGAAAGTGTTACTTTCTTAGTTGACACAGGAGCCACAAGATCAACTGTCAGGTCAGCTGATATAAAGAATCTTCCTCTCCCGGATGAAGCAATCCAAGTAGTTGGTGTATCCAACACACAGATTAAAACTCATCTTACTGAACCAGTAAGGGTTAGAATAGGGAAATTCACAGACATGCACCGGTTCGTGGTGTGTGACACCAGTCCTGTGAACTTGTTAGGCAGGGATTTACTGTGCAAGATGAATTGTACCATCTTTTGTACACCAGATGGAATAGCCTTTGAGACACCAGATGAGGATGTCCTTTACAGAATGACCCTAGATAACAGGGAAAGTGAGGCTATTGGAACTTATGCAGTGTTCAATCCGGATGGATTGCCCCCAGAATTAAAACAGACAGTAAAAGCAGCAGTTTGGGATTTTACTGGAGAAGATGTGGGCCTGATGAGAAATGTAGATCCAGTGAAAATTACTGTAAAGGATGGAATAGCTTACCCAAACATCCCGCAATACAGACTGACACCTGAAATAATTGAAGGAATAACCCCTATAATTGAGAAAATGATCCAGCAGGGGGTGCTAAGAGAAATATTGAGCAGCCCATGTAATTCACCTATAATGGGACTGAAGAAACCCAATGGGAAGTTCAGAATAGTACAGGATTTGAGAAAAATTAACAAGATTGTTGTGCCATGCTGTCCCATTGTGCCAAACCCATCAGTAATTCTGTATCAGATTCCCCATGATGCAGAATTGTACACAGTAATTGATTTGTGCCATGCTTTCTTTTCAATCCCGTTACATCATGACAGCCAGCCTATTTTTGCATTTAGGTTTGGACAGCGAATTTTGGCATGGTGCCGAATTCCACAGGGGTATACAGAGAGCCCCTCGATATTTAATCAATTGTTGAAGAAATCTCTGGAGGGTTTAACAATGCCTGAAAATTCAGTTCTGGTCCAGTATATTGATGACCTGCTTGTGGCATCAAAAACACGTGAAGCTTGTGAGACAGACACCATTGCTTTGCTGAATCATTTGGCAGATGGAGGATTAAAAGTATCTCCAGCCAAATTAAAATTCTGCCAGAAAGAAGTCCAGTATCTGGGACATAATATTGAGAAAGGCCTGAGGAAAGTGACCACTGACAGGATCAAAATCATCAGAGGAATGAGAGCCCCAATGACACAAAGA
Source organism: Triturus cristatus (assembly GCF_964204655.1). NCBI lineage: Eukaryota > Metazoa > Chordata > Amphibia > Caudata > Salamandridae > Triturus > Triturus cristatus. Next base: position 272,288,582 of record NC_140595.1, on the reverse strand, counting down.
GAAGTAAGAATGTTTCTGGGAATGGTTGGTTATTGTCGTCAGTGGATAAGTAACTTCTCCTTAATTGCCAAGCCACTGATTAAATTGACTAAAAGTGAGGTGAAAGACCCATTGGAATTAAACCCAGAAGAAATGGCAGCATTCAAAGAATTAAAGAACAGGCTATGTGAAGCTCCTGCCCTAGGAATGCCAGATTACGAAAAAGAATTCGAGCTGTATTGTAGTGAGAGGAATGGATGTGCACTTTCAGTGTTAATCCAGAAACATGGACGTCTGAGAAGGCCAATTGCGTACTTTTCATCAACACTTGACCCAGTAGCAGTGGGTTTACCAGGTTGCCTGAAAGCAGTAGCTGCTACATGCAGGAGTCTGGAACAAAGTGAGGGCATTATAATGGGATATCCTGTACGGGTATTCGTGCCTCATGATGTGGCAATCCTTTTAACAAGGAGCCGGACACAGTTCATGTCTCATAGTCGGCTGACTAAATATGAGAAAGTCATTCTTGGTGCAACAAATGTGAGTCTTGAGAGATGTGTGAATGTGAATCCAGCAACGCTGTTGCCAGATGCTGAAAATGTGGGTGTGAGAGATGATGTTGATCATGATTGCCTGGATGTGCTTGATTACTGTACAAAACCAAGACCAGACATAAGAGATCTACCACTGCCTGAGAGTGATCATGTGTTGTTTGTGGATGGATCTTGTTTGAGAACTGATGAAGGAATGCTGAGTGCTGCATATGCTGTGTGTACAGTTTTAGGAGTTGTGGAAGCATCACCCTTGAAAGGAGTTAAATCCGCTCAAGTGGCAGAATTGGTGGCACTGACGAAAGCTTGCAAGATTGGAAGGAACGTAAGAGTGACTGTAATGACTGACAGCCAGTATGGCTTCGGAGTTGTCCATGATTTTGGCCAGCTATGGCTACAAAGAGGTTTCCTGACCTCAAGTGGAACTCCCATAAAGAATGCTGAAGTGGTTGGAAAATTGCTTGAGGCGATACAGCTGCCTAAAGAACTAGCAGTTGTAAAATGTGCTGCTCATAGTCAAGGTGATGATTTTGTCACCCTTGGGAACAAATTCGCCAATGACATAGCACAGTATTGTGCGAGGAATAATCACTCCATCAACCGGAGTAAAGAAAAAGAGATGTATTCTTGTTCCTTAATGTTTACTAATGTGGTGGGAACATGGGAGGAAGTGAAACAGCTGCAGGATGAGGCAGGAGATGATGAAATGAAAGATTGGGTGAAAGCAGGTTGTGCACCCAGGGAAAAGGACCACGTGTGGGTCTACAGAGATGGAAGACCAGTCATGCCCAATAGCATGCTGTCAACAATGGCAAGGATGTATCATGGCCAGGGACACCTGGGGAGGGATGCTATGATAAGGGCCTTTAAGCAGACCTGGTACAATGCAAAATTCAGGCTGATAGCAGAAAGTCTCTGTCAGAGATGTCTGATATGTCAGCAATTCAATCCTGGAAAGAAAACAGTGGTGAGCCTAGGTACAATAGGCAGAGAGGGAGGACCCTTCACCAGAATGCAGGTAGACTTTATTGAGATGCCCCAAGTCAATAGATTGAGGTATGTTCTGGTGGTAGTCTGTTTGTTCTCCAGGTGGGTGGAGGCATTTCCAACAAGAAGAAATGATGGAATAACAGTGGCCAAGCTATTGTTAAGAGAATTCATCCCAATATACGGGTTCCCAGGGACCATTGAATCAGACAGAGGAGGACACTTTTATAATGAAATCATGAGTTTAATCTGTGAAGCATTGAGTGTACAGCAGAAGCTACATTGTGCTTACCGACCAGAGGCTTCTGGTGTGGTTGAACAAATGAATGGTACCATTAAAAACAGAATTTGCAAAATGTGCCTAGCCACAGGAATGAAATGGCCTGATGTCTTGCCTCTAGTCCTGATGACAATTAGGTCTACTCCAGACAGAACAACAGGTTTGAGTCCACATGAAATCATCATGGGACGTGCAATGAGAAATGCGTTTGTGCCAGTCAACAAGCTGATGACTATAACTGATGACATGATTTTGGATTACTGTAAAGGCCTGGCTGACGCAGTCCATTCTGTGTTTCACCAGGTTGGAGAAGACGCTACCACCCTTGAAAAGAAACCAGCCCATGATCTGAGCCCAGGGGACTGGGTAAGAATAAAAGTCCACAGAAGAAGAAACTGCCTAGTTCCAAGGTGGGGAAGACCAAGGCAAGTTGTTCTGACCACAACCACTGCTGTGAAGTGTGCTGGAGTGAAAAATTGGATACATGCAAGTCACACTCTGAGAGTTCCAAATCCAAGAGACCAAATGGTACTGGAAAAGAATATTTTGAAGAATCAGATTCCAGTGATGATGCAGACAGTGAGGCAGTAAAAAGAAAAAAGAATCCTGAAAGGGGGGAAAGTGAGTCAAGAGAAACTTTTGTCCCGCCAGAAGGAATTCTGAAAGGAACATTACCAACTTCAGAGACAAGTCCAGATTCTGAAGAAGTGCCTGAAGTCCCAACTAACAGTGACGAACACAAAAAGAAAGAAAGAAAAGAAAAGAACATTTCCACAGAGGTAATACCTGAATCAAATGAGGAAATTGGAGAAGTTCCACCTGAGATAATTCTTGAAGAAGAAGGGACAGAAAAAGATAGAGAGGGACAGATTGCGGAAGAAACCAGAGGAGGTGTAGGGAACATCAACAACAAGCTAGGTGAAGGGACAAGTAGACAGCAAGAAGATTGCGTGTCGGAGACCCGAGGAGGGACAGAAATAGGGAAATCTCAATCGGTGGGAAAAGAGACTGTGGGAAAAGAGAACATTGTTGATGAACAAGAGGCAACTGAAACAGAATCTGATGAAAGTGAGAATGAGATACCTGAAGGTCGAGTTCTAAGAAAAAGAACTTGGATTGGAGAAAGAAACAGTAAAGAGGGAAAACAGAAAAGAAATGCTAAAGGAGATCTTTGGCCCAATAAGATAAAGAGACTGAGATACCGACTGACACGAGTTAACTCTTCGAAAGCTGAACAAGTGAACGAAGTGTCAAGTCAAAACCAAACGAAAGGAGAAGAAACAAAGAAATCTGAAGAAACTAAAAGAATCAGAAAACCAAACCAGAAGTATAAGTCACCGGAATGGACGTACGTGGCACTGCCTGAAGAAGGAGAAGAGGCAGATAGTCAAGGAAATCCAGAGGAGACTTTACTGAAAGTGGTTGAAGGAGAAGAAGAAGCTGTTGGAATCCTGAGAGTTATCTTGTCCGACATTGGAGAAGAAACGGATGTTCAGGACCTGATACAGTTTGATGATGATGAAGACACAGTAAAGAATGATAAAAACCCAAATTGAGTAAATCCAAAGAAATCACTTGAAGAAGAAAGTGAAGAGATATACTAAGAACTAATAGATTGTATTAATCTGGTGGGTACTTGCTGCCCTAAAAGTTCAGTAGTGGAGTAGAAGAGGCTAAGTCAAAAGACACGGTCAAAGTAACAAGATGGCTAACACTGAGAATAATCAAAGTAGATGTACCTTCTTGAAGAGATGGTGCAAGATGTGCTGCTGCTGTACAGGATTATTAATGCTGCTTTGGAGCGTGCTTGCTCTATTAATTTCTTTTAGAGTTACAATAGACACTTTAGAAGGACATACTGGGAATCTAACTAACATAGGGAAGTGTTCACAGAAGATAGTTCCAACTAGAATGAGCAACATACATGTACATAAGGATAGGTCTATTAATGATTTTTCTAGCAATGTGTTTTCAAAATTATTGTACGAATATGTGAAGACAATGGATGTAAGGGATTGCTACGTTTGTATGCAATTACCTGCTTCTGTTTCGGAAGGAGTGACTCATCATCACCTTCCGGCTACGTATGGAATTTCATGTAGTGTGTTAATTAGTATATTTTATCTATTAGGGAAATTAGATTATAACAGGTCAAATGTAGATAATATTCTTGGCAACTGCCTATGAATAAAAAATTGAATCCTGCTAAAGAAGCTAACATTTTAGGTGAGATTTTTATTGAAACTAGAGAATTAACATTAGAATATGTTTTTAGAAACAATTTAACCTGCAGTTTGAAGGAGGAAGAGAAAACATTCCTAGACATGGTTGAGAGAAGAAGGTTGAACATGCATAAGAAAGCTGAAGGACATGAGATGAGTGAAACAATGTGGGATATTGAAAACGAAAAAGAATTGAAAAATGGGGCCAGTCCAACTTTGGCTCTAGATGCATCACAGAAAGGCAAATTATGCATTACTAGGAAGAAATCCCAGTATGATTATTATTTCATAGGGACTAGTGAGTGCCATGATACATACTTTATTGCAACCGGATGGGGATTTAGAGGTGGTGAAGAGCCAGTTTTTCCGGGAGTGTATTATATTTGTGGGAATAAGGCTTATTACAGGTTGCCTGACCATTGGTATGGCACATGTTATGTTGGCCTGGTCTTTCCAAAGATTTTTCACATGGATAGAGTAGAAAATGCTGAACAAACTAATCCTTTAACACGCTATAGAAGAGAAACATGGACAGAAATTGTAGGAGATATTTTTGGAGCTTTGATACCAGCAGTGGGAATTTCATTGAATGCATTTGGCATTCGGAAGCTGTCAACAGTGGTGGATCGCTTGTCAACAAGCACCGCTGGAGGCTTTCTTTTGGTAAATACTGAAATGGTTGCTTTACGCGCTATGGCGATGCAAAATCAACTTGCCCTTGACATTCTATTGGCAAAAGAGGGTGGAGTCTGTGGAATGCTGAAAGTTCAACATTGTTGCACTTACATTCCTGACGAAAGCAAAGATCTAAAGGTCTATATCAAAAATATTACTGATTTGCATGAAGAATTAGTACCACTGGAAGCTGAAAGTATCTGGACTAAAATGGCTAATAAGATGATTGCTATTAAGAATTTTATTGCTAAAATAGGTAGAACCATATTTGGCAAGATATTATTTCCATTAACGTGTGTAATTGTAGCATTATTAATTCCTAGATTAGGGTGTCTGTGTTGTAGATACAGAAGAAATAAAAAGAAAATAACACGAGAAAATGTTAAAAAGAGACAAAAGAAACCAGAAAGAGATCCACAAGAAATAGAATTAGAAGAACATAGGGAAAGCATATACATAGAAACCAAGAGAGAAGATGACATGGAAACAAGGGTTTGAAAAATGAACAAGAAGACATTTCGAATTTCTTCAAAAGGGGAAATTAAATTGATTTTGGGGTTTGTGATTTTTGTGGTGATAAGATATCACCAAAGGGGGGATTGATGGAGCAGGGTTTTCAATATAAACCCAAATATCTGTATGTCATTATTAAAAATACTACTGATTAATTAGTAACTACTAAAGGTTTGTCGTATTTGTCTAACCAACCTTATTAACAGAAGAATTACACGTGGGAATGCAATTGCATGGCTAAAATAATAAGTGAACTAAGTTGGTGAGCAAATTGACAGAATAGATGTTGCTTATGTGATGTTATTATGTTTTGCGCTTATAATTAATATGTATTAATGGCTTTTGATGTTGCAAATGGCTAGATAAATACATACACATAAGGGTATTAGCAGGGGAATAACACTGTATAATCATTTCCATGTAGTAAATATGTTTTGTGTCTCTTTTTAATTAAGTTGACCATTGTGGCCTGCTGAAAGATGGCTGCCATCCGCAGCCTGCATTCGAGTAGATGTAATAATGAAAGAGGCTTTGCGCTGACTGCGACCCTGACTTCTACTTGAACCGAAAAGCCATGAATATGACGACAAATCCAGGAGCGATGCCAAGTGCCCCTGAAAGTGAAGAATGTTGCAAATTCTGTAAACTGACCTGAATAAACTTATAATGATTTCATAAATAAGATACATTTTATCCGGAGAAGACATCCGTGAAAGTAACGAATTAGCTATGGACTTATATTTTCTATTCAGAACTTGAAGTTATCAATACATGAGAAAATTTCCTAATGTATCAAGACGACATCATTCCCTGCCAAACGGATGTTTGAGAACTATGTTTGTTACATTTAGAATGTAAAATTTGGTATGAATACTAGTAGACTAGAGAGGTCTAGCGCCACTTCTTCCCCAACCAATGATCAGAGGTCCCGACGCTGACGGAGAGGACGGTGACTCTACAGGACGGCTAGAAACTTTAACTTTTTGCTGAGGACCAGTTCTGACTTAGAAAACGACTTTTAGCCAGAATAGGTAAATATGAAGAAAATGATCTTGCATTTATTTGGCTTTTCTTACAAATTAATTTAGATAAACTATATTCTGTTTGAATTACTGTGTCGGGTGGTTATTTCTTGTTATGTTTATTGAATATTCTGAATGTTTTTCATCAGATCTATAGCAACTAGTTGATGCCATTGACCTCAAGGTATATGCAGATTGGTTAGGTATATAGAAAGTGTTTCCCCTATGCAAGGTACGGATAAAGTGGTTAGGTTTGAATGTTGGTGTAATGGGCCCCACAAGCGTGTGATGTGTGTGTGTGCGTGTGACTGTGAAATCACTCCGTCCGTGGAAGTATAGGGGATTCGGAAGCTCCGATCTGCACCACACTCTCCATTGTGCCCCTCCAGATCACAAAGACATCATCAATATAGCGGAGCCAGAGCATGATGTTATTGGACCATATGTCTGCATATTTTACCATGAGAACCTGATATATATATATATATTCTTAAAACTCCACAACCCCTCAAACCATACCCACCCAAAGCCCAAAAATTACCCTTGCCACCCAAAACCCATACCCACCCTAAACCCTAAAATTTGTTGCCACTCAAAATCCCATGCCCACAAATTACCCTTGCCACCCAAAAACCCTATACCCACCTTAAACTCTAAAATTACCCTTCCCACCCAAAAACTCATACCCACTGTAAACCCTAAAAAGGCCTACCCTAAACACTTTGAAAAAACAGTTTCTCTGACATATATATATATAATTAACTAAGGCTCACATTTACAAAGCACATGGCTTTACCATTCACCAGGGGATGAAGGCAATCACCGACTGGATGAAGGAAAGCCGACTTAAGCTGAACTCAGACAAGACGGAGATCCTCATCCTCGGGTCCAACCCCTCAGCATGGGATGACTCATGGTGGCCCGCAGCACTGGGGACCCCCCGGCCCCCACCGACTACGCACGCAACCTGGGAATCATCCTCGACTCAAAACTCACCATGACCAAACAAGTCAACACAGTCTCCTCCACCTCCTTCAACACCCTCCACATGCTCCGCAAGATCTACAGATGGATCCCGACAAACACGACGAAAACAGTCACCCAGGCCCTAGTCAGCAGCAGACTCGACTACGGAAACGCCCTCTACGTCGGAGCCTCGTCCAAGCTCATCAACAGACTGCAGAGAATTCAGAACGCCTCTGCACGCCTGATCCTCGACGTCCCGCGCCGCGACTACATCACCCCCCACCTGAGGAACCAGCACTGGCTCCCCGTCGAAAGGAGAATCTCCTTCAAGCTCCTGATCCACGCACACAAGGCACTCCACAATACCGGACCAGCTTATCTCAAAAACCGACTCTCCTTCTACGTACCCAACAGGAAACTCCGCTCTGCTGACCACGCCCTGGCCACGGTCCCGCGCATCCGTAGAACAACTTACGGAGGCAGGTCCTTCTCCCACCGCGCCGCCAAGACCTGGAACACCCTCCCCCTCTACCTACGACAAACCGAAGACCTGCTGACCTTCAGGAGACAACTCAAGACCTGGCTCTTCGACCAGTGGCAGCAGCATCCCCCCTTCCCCCCCACAGCGCCTTGAAACCCTTACGGGTATGTAGTGTGCTTTACAAATTACATGATTGATTGATTGATTGATACTAAATTTGTTGTAAAGGCATGTGTGCTAAAGGTTGTGTGGTAATGGTAATGAGCGTAACAAATGCGTTTTATTGGCAATGTGTGGTAATGGCACATTGTAATAACTATCTGTGTACGGATGAAGGGAGATATTTTTTCCTGTAACGTAACCCCAAGGCAGGTGCGTTTGGCATCGATCGGCGGTAGGGGGGCGGCAGGACGTGTGAAGTAGTGCGGAGGACGCAGGAGGGGGGAGAACGCGGGGGAAGCGGCTAAGTAAAAATTAAACATTTTAAATTTACCTTTTTGCTGCTTCCACGCACGTCTCTCCTCTGTAGTCCTCCCTTGCTCGGCCACCGGAAACACACCCAGGCTCCTAGCCAGAAAATCACAACACACCCTTAGCAGCGTTGTGATTGGTCTGAGCTCAGATTTTTGGCGCGCAGACGCTGACTGAAGACCTGGCCATGTTCTCCACGTAGGCTGCAATGCAGCCTGCATGGAGAACATGAGAAGTGCGCAAGACTATTTTGGGCAGCCCAAGATAGCCGTCCAAGCAGTCATTGCGCACTTTAGGAGGGTGCTACCATTTCTTCCCTGTCCTCGCCCCCTCACGCAAAGCTGTGAGTGGAATATGAGAAAATAAAATGATAATAACGCGAGTTATTATCATTTTATTTTCTCTGTCTCTCACTGCAAAAAGCAGTGGGGCCGCCACTGCCCAAAGGGTCCCACAGCCAAGATGTAGACTTAGGGTGATATTGTTGAGCAATAGCGGTGACACTGAAACTCATTCCATTAGTCATGGGATACAATGGCCTGCTAAGCACTCTCAGTCTGCAACGAAATGATAAATGCATCAAACATTAAATAGATCATAAATTGTTTTGAATAGATGGTTAATCAGAAATCATTAACCACTTTTCTGTGCCAAAGTCTCATGGACATAATTTAGTTCAGGAGTCAAGCATTATTCAACTACAGAACTTTACTAACTTTCGCTCAGTGTCCGGCCTTCGTTGCGAGCCATCTCCCGTCCTCACCGCCCCCAACCACTTCAATAATCCTGAAATAAAACAAAAATGTGTTACATCGTTCAATGATGCTATGAAGGGGATTAATCTCTGGTGGGGAAATGCACAAATATTTAAACATACTTTAATTCAAGTCTGATCAATAGAAGAAAGACTGATACCTGACACCTTGCAAACCCAAGACGTGCACATATTTATTACGTGTTCGAAATAAAGAGCGTTACAATACAATTAAAGTAATGGGAAACAGCATATTTTTCTCAGTAAAAAGGTATGACTTTGCATCATATAATGACATGGTGAGGAAGCAGTGTTTTTGAAATGCACCTGGCAAGGATAAGGTTACAGCCTGCTTTTGTCATGTGACAAAACCATTCAGAAGAATTGGAATCAAATGAAAAACAAGTATGAAGAACATGTTTCAATAGGAATGTTAAACAATCAATCAATATATTTAATGTGCTTTAGCCATCAATGGCTAACTAGGAAAGTAAAAAATTAGCAAACAAGGCGGTTTGGTTTTAATGCGCTAAGGCATCAAAAACATGGGTGTGTGCGTGTCTGTGTTTGCATGCATTAACATAACAAGGCCAGATTTACTGGCAGAGGTAAGTAACCTCTGTTGTATTAAGATGGTCTGCCATGACATGGTCGCGCTCAGTCCACTCCACACAAAAGGCTGATTCCCGACACACAGCACCGCAGGAACCTCAGTAGGCTACTCCTTATTCTTTAACCGAGGGAGTTGTCAGAAAATGCAAATACCCCCACTTTGATCCTTACTTAAAACGTCATTGGGTAAGTGAACTTAGTAACGCCTACTCACTCTAGATGAGTTCCCTTTATACTGCCTTCTGTCCAGCTCTCTCTCCATCCGCTCAGCCTTTCATGCATCCATTCATCTATCCATCTGTTCATGCTTCCATCCATCCATTCATAATTCATTTTACCATTCCATCCATCCATTAACCCTCTCATCATTACAGTCTTGCATCCATTCTTTCATCCTTCTACCTACACTTGCAACCATGCATACATAGTTTCACCCATCTATCCATTATTTTCACCCACCTACTAATTCCCCTCCTTTTATCCATCTGCCAATTCATATATTCACCCTTTCATTTAGATGTCCATTCATCCTTCCACCCCTTCACCCAGCCTTTCATCATTCCAGCCACTTTCACCCACCCATGCAAATGCTGTTTAACCCTCCCATCCATCAGTCCTTTACCCCTTGCAACCATCCTTTCATTCTATTGACCCTTCCTTCTTGTCACAGTTTCTTCCTTAGTTTTATATGTCCTTCCTTTCATGTTAATTTCCAACTCTCTGTCTTTCTTTCCCCCTCTTTCTCTTCATTCCTTTGTTGTTATTAACTTTGCATCCCTGACCGCTGGTATTGTTTCCCCTTAATTTTGTGTTTTAAGAGCCTTTGTCTGAAGAGCTGCAGATAGGAAAGGCTCATAAAAGTATCAACTCCCTCCCCACTTAAACTGCGAACGCAGGGGGTACAAGCAGGGGAGCAGCCAGGAAATTAAAATAACCCCACTTTGAGCCCTATGACATCAAATAACGGAGACTAAAGGATATGGAACTCATTGGCACCAGAGATGTGCAGTAGTCACTCCTATCTTGGGTTTCAACAGCATGAAAACGTTACTCCGCCAAAGATACTTTATTAACTGCTTTACCCATATGTGAGAACAGCCATGGAACAACACAGCTATCCCGAGCTCTGATGTAAGAACTGTACCAATGTTACTGCAACTCATTCAGATGTGAGGCTTTTTGAGTGAAATCAAACCTAACACCTGGGAACTGGTTCTTTGTGTATGTTTACATGCTCTATATTTTACAGCACTCTTATACCTTCGGGTCTTTTTGGCATAAACGCCCAATAAATACATAAAGAAAGAAATACAAATTAAAGTTGCACTCAAGATAAAGACAAAGACCTAAGTATGCGGAAATAGAAGAAATTATTGTTACAGAATTGACAACAACATACTTTGAGATTATGAGGGAAATTGTAGAAAGTTCCAAAAAGAGCAAGAACAATACAGATATATAAATGCACTGCAATGCTTTTACCGGTGCTGAATCTGCCGCCATCTGCATTGTGCCATGGAACCGTATCTTTGATTCATTCGCATTTGAACCTTGTAATGTGGACTCACACCAGAAAGTTAAAAAGATTCCACCTATAGCTTGGTCATGGGTCAAGAGTTTAAATTATCGTTGTTCTCTCCATAAGAAAAGTCTAGCGTGAATGGTTATTTCATATTTGTTTTATCAGTATTTTTAAATGTTTTGCAGTTTCAGGATTCATTAAAACACAAAGAAATTGAGGGGATACAATCAGTTGAGGAATGCTACCATATACTCTTTTTGGAATAGTCCATATTCTCTACTCTGTATTTTGAGAGACCAACCTGTACTTTTAAGCACAAAACACTCTATTAGTCTGTTCGGTGCTTCTCTGCTATTCAAACATATAATTTATACAATGAATGCAAATTGTGACAGTTAGCGTGCCAGCCTATTGTTGCCGGTGCTCGCGCCGCAAGTGATCAGCCCCTGCACTCACACCAGAAGGCGGAGCGTGTAGAAAAATAAAGGTGGGCGGGCTGCGTTAGGCAGTCCGCGCTTTATAACTAACGTGTGTGGTTGTCCCTCATTTGCCGCGGCGTTTCCTGCGCACAGCGCCCGCTCCTGCACGGCCCAGGGGGGGCCTCAGATGTAACAGTAGCGATGAGGACGGGATCGATCCACGCTCCACAGCGCTCCCTGCAGTGAGGAGCTGCAGCACGACCCACGCCTGCACCGGTCAATTGAAGGCAGGCCCAGCAGCACAGCACGAGGCCCACACACTGCCACTGAGGCGGTGAAGCCTGGCACCCAACACAAACACAGCACAGGGGAGCCAGCCCCCACATGTGGTATTCACCATCCAGCACCGATGCAGAGCACCACAAGGCAAGGCACGCCTACAGCACTGCGGGTGAGACGCGCACAGAGCGCGGGAGCCGCTCCCAGGATAGTTTCTGCCTTGCGAGGCCAAAACACGTGCCACAAGGCCGCAATTACAAGGACTAGTCGCACAAGCCCCAGAAGCGCCAACCACACAACACAAGGTCCCAGAGCTATCTGGCAGGGGACAGCACTCCTGCTGAGGGAGTCTACCGTTTCAACCAGCCAGCACCATGGGTGATCAAGGGGAAGGCGCGAAGACCCCAGCGAGAACCACAGTACAACACCCTCCCACAGGAGTCCTACCTCCTTTTAGCGAATCAGCGGACCCCGCCGCAGCATCGCCAAGATGGCAAGTCTGGCTTGGCCGCCTAGGAAATTACTTCATTGCCACCCGACAAACAGATGGTGCCGTTAAGCACTCGTTGCTTCTCCACTATGCGGGAGAGGAGATCTACAGGCTTTTCAAACACCTCCCAAACACCGGACCACCCGAGGATTATGTAGCAGCGGTGACTGCATTGAATGCGCACTTTGACCGTCAATTGAACCCAGACTTTGAGCACTTCAAATTGAGGCAAGCCAAGCAAAGAGAAGGAGGGTCGGTAGACTCTTTTCATGCGAGGCTGAGAGAACTCGCTAGTACTCACCTCGTGGGAGAGAGAGTGGCAGAAGAAATCAGAGCGCAACTGATTCTGGCAATCCGCAGCAATTTCCTGCCAGGCCTTATTCTAAGGCAGCCGAACATACCGATGAATTACATACTGGTGTTGGCACGGTCTCACGATCTCTCGCCCGAACGAGCGGAGGAGATGGACCTCGTGCTGACGCGCAACACAGAGAAGAGCGTCACCGTAAAAGACGAGCGAGCTGATGCCGTCAGGATGCGAGACAGGGCCTACAAACCGAGAGATCGCCCACCACCAGAACCGAAAGGTCAATGTGGGTTTTGTAGATACAAATATCACCCACCACAGTCATACCCAGCTCAAGAGAAGACGTGCACCAACTGTGGGATTGCCAACCATTTTGCCTCAGTATGCAGAAAAAGACGCAACGAAAGGAAGGATGACGCCCCATTCCAGTGCGGAGAACGGTCCGCCAGCTATCGAGCATTTCCCTGTCTTCCTCGCCAGGAAGGAAGAAGATGGAACAAACCCTTTACCAAGCAGATGAATCCTCGTCTGATGAAGAAGGAGAGACATACCTTGTCTCGTTTACCCAAGCTCTGAAAAGACGGAGGCGTCCCCAGCCAGCACAGTGCACATAGCTGGGTCAGAAGTCACCGTCATGGGGATCCAACAATACAACAAACTGAAGCCTAAGCCTGAACTACGACCGTCAAAGACAAAGATTTTTGCCTATGGGAGCGATTCACCGTTACCCCTCTGGGGCAAATTGACCGTGCCAGTGCAGTCAGAAAAGACCAAAATCACAGTGGACATCCACATCATCAACCAGGAGGCAGACACACTGCTGAGTAGTCATGCAGCAGAAGACATAGGGCTGGTGACGTTCGTCAGGAGCGTGCAAGCTGACCAGACCAAAGAACAGCTCAGCCAATTTGAGGATTTATTCAAGGGGCTGGGGCAGATAAAGAAGGCTCCAATCAAACTGCATATAGACCCAACGGTCGTACCAACGGCACAGAGACACAGGAGGATCCTTTTCCACCTCCGACCGCTAGTGGAAGAAGAACTGCAAAAGCTAGAAGATCAAGGGGTTATAGGGAAGGTCTCAGGACCCACACCATGGGTGTCCCCCATGGTGATCGCCGAAAACCTCTCCAACCGGGGAAGATAAGACTCTGCATTGATATGCGCCTCCCTAACAAGGCCATTCGGCGTGAGCACCACATAACACCGACCATGGATGATATAGTGGCTGATTTGAATGGATCCAGATGGGTTTCGAATATGGATCTGAATGCCGGCTACCATCAACTAGTGCTTGCAAAGGAAAGCTGATATATAAACACCTTCAGCAAGCATCTAGGACTCAGAAGGTATAAACGCCTAAACTTCGGAATATCATCAGCTGCCAAAATCTTCCATAACGCCGTCAAAGAGATCCTGGTCAGGCTACCCGGCGTACTAAACGTGAGTGACAATATACTCATCCACTCACAGACAGCTGAAGAGCACTACCGGCACGTGAGAGCCACGCTGAAAGACTCCAGGACCACGGAGTTACCCTACACAGGGAGAAATGTCTGCTGTTCCAGCAACGTATAGAATTCTTTGGCTACACCTTCACGCAAGAGGAATCCAGGTCGTCACCTGCAAATCCCAGGCCACCAAAAACGCGTCAGCACCTCTAACAGTGGCTGAAGTCCACAGCTTACTCGGGATGGCCACTTACTGCAGCCGTTTCACCCCAGATCTGGCCGCCATTGCGGAACCTCTCTGAAACCTCACCCGCGCAGGTGCCCCGTGGCAATGGGGCCAGACAGAAGAAGCCGCTTTCTAAGCAGTCAAGAATGCTCTCCTCGACCACACCACACTGGTGTATTTCAACCCCTCCAGGCAGATAGAGATGCTTGTGGATGACAGCCCCATAGGACTTGGGGCTGTCCTGACCCAGGAGCAAGAGCCCGGACGGTGGGCTGCCTTAGCATATGCCAGTAAAGCACTCTCTCCGACTGAAAAACAATATGCCCAAATTGAGAGGGAAGCCCTAGCAATTCGCTGGGCATGCCGGCACTTCCATTTATACATATGTGGGCACCAGTTCAGGATCATCACGGACCATCAACCCTTGGTACCGTTGATCAAGGGCTCGGCACCGCACCCACCACCACGCATCGAACGGTGGGCCATTGGACACTAGCAGTACGAGATGGACGTAGCATACAGGCCCGGGCCCTACAAACCCCACCGATTTCCTCTCGAGACACCCAACCACAGAGGAAGACGAGAGTGAAGAACCAGAGGCTGACTCCAGTGAAGCACACCTCAACATGACCTCGGCACTCACGTGCCCATGAGTGTGACCCTCGAAGAGGTGGCAGTAGCGGTGGAAGCAGACACCGTCATAGCCAAAGTCCGAGCAGCTGTCCAAGGAGGGCTCTGGCATCAGTTCCTACAGTCAGCCAATTCCTGGTCAGGCCCGGAGAAGGAAAGTCTAATACACATGTGGAGGGTCAGGAACAAGCTGAGCGCTACCCAGGGAGGAATCCTGCTAAGAGGGTCTCGCATAGTTATCACAGCATCCCTCCAGTCACGAGCGACCCAGCTCGCCCACGGAGGGCACCAAGGAGTGGAAAAGATGAGAGCCCGCATGCGGGAAAAAGTCTGGTTCTCTGGAATGGATGCCCGTATCGACGAGATAGTCTGAAGGTGCCCATCCTGTCAAGTGACAAGCAGCTCCGAGGGGCCCGCACCCATCCTCACCGAAGAACACAGAAAAAAAGCCCCTGGGAGAAGCTAAGTGAGGACTTCGGAAGTTTTCCGGACGGACAAGTCACCCTAGCCCTGATTGACAGCTATTCCAAGTACACTATCGTGGAGGTTGTCAACTCTACGGCTTTCTCGCATGTCGGCCCAGTGCTGGAGAAGGTATTTGTCATGTTCAGGTGTCTGGAAGAGCTCAGGAGTGACAACGGACACCCCTTTCAAGGACACGAATTCTGGGAGTTCCTACAACACCACAGCATCCAACACAGACGCACCTTTCTGCAATGGCCCCAGGCCAACGCAGAGAGGACCATCAACAAAACTCAGCGCATCGCAATAGCTGAACACGCTGATTCGGAACAGTCCCTACAGAAGCTCCTGAGAGAACACAGGAGCACCCCTCAGAGCTCCATGCGTCAAGCGCCCTGGGCGCTAATGTTCAATGGCACTCGCCGAGATGGCCTCCCTACCACACCAGGGTGGACATCCCCTCACTTTGACAAAGATGGCGCCCTAAGGAGAAGGGAGAAGCGGAACAACTCAGCCAGCCAGGCCAGGAGAGCCATATCCCCCCAATTGCACCGCGGGGACACCGTCATCATGAAGGACCAGAGACCCGGATTGAAACTACGGACTCGCTATGAACATGGATAGTGGACTGTAGTCAATGTAAAATGGACCATGGTGACAGTCGAAAAGGAAGGGGAGACTGTGACCTGCAACATCCTGTGGTTTAAGCAAGTGACCAACCCCGCCCACTACACCGAAGCGACTGGCAATCATGAAGAACCAGACAAAAGCCACTCGGAGCCCCGAGCGGCAGAGGGCTGCCATCCAGAGCCTGCCTCATCACCAAGGGCTCCGGAAACGACCCAAGAGCTCCCAGAGGTGGGCCACTCTTCCAGCGTACCGGTCTCTGAACCCAGATCCAGCCGAGGACAGCCCACGTAGGCTCTGAGGGACAACACACAGCCGAGCACTCGACTGAGGGACTTTGCTTGCCAAGTAAGTGAGTGATGAGACACTTGGGAGCCAGTCAAGGACTGAGTTGGGATGGGACAGTTAAGGTGCCAGCCTATTGTTGCCAGCAAACGCGCCGGAAGTGATCAGCCCCTGCGCTCACACTGGAAGGCGGAGCACGTAGTAGATAAATAAAGGTGGGCGGGCTGCGTTAGGCAGTCCGTGCTTAATAACTAACGTGTGTGGGTGTCCCTCATTTGCCGCGGCGTTTTCTGCGAACAGCGCCCGCTCCCGCACGGCCCAGGGGGGCCTCAGATGTAACACAAATCAACACATTTGAATAACATGCATATTCATATCATCCTTGAGACAATTTCTAAAGAATTCATATTGATGAAAAATGGTTCAGGTCTCATTAGATTTGGAAAGTCATACAGGTCTTCAAAAGTTGCGGCCAGCATGGCTTGCAGGTGGTGGTGGTGGGGGGCGACCTTGCATAGGGGGTCAGGATTGTGGGAGGGAGCACAAAGTGAAGGGAAAAAAAAATCACTCACCTTGCCGCCGCCTGGAACCGTATCTCTGCTCTTCTCCGACTTTAAGAACAGGAAGCAGGCAGTTAGGCTCCCTTCCCTAAGCCAATCACAATGCTGCAATGCAGCATTGTGATTGGTCTGAGCGCCCGTGACACGGCGCTCAGCCACGGGATGGAGGGGTGGGCATGACTGGTTTGGGTGGCCGGAGATGGCCGAAAGTCATTGCGCACTTTGGAGTGGCCAAACCACTCCTCCCCTACCCTGCTCCGTTAGCAGGGCAGTCCCACCCACCAGCCCACAAAGGAAATATAAAATAATAACTGAAAGTTATTATCATTTTATGTTTTTGCTTCTAGCGCTGCTTGAACGCAGTGGAGCCACCACTATTATTTAATAGAAGGGTTCAGTTAAGTGCTCACTGTGAATGAAAGAAATGAATGATGTGGTTATGAATTATTCCACCTCCATTTTAGTTGCGCTGTTTGCACAAACTATGGACCATGTGAGCTCACACTACACGTAATGTGTAATTTTAAGAATTATTAAGTATGATCTCAAATGATACCCGATTGGACATTGTTGTATT
Organism: Triturus cristatus; assembly: GCF_964204655.1. Classification (NCBI taxonomy): domain Eukaryota; kingdom Metazoa; phylum Chordata; class Amphibia; order Caudata; family Salamandridae; genus Triturus; species Triturus cristatus. The sequence goes on along the minus strand of NC_140595.1, from coordinate 272,271,234 downwards.
TGAATATCTCACACCCTGGTCCTTTTGAACCTAAGGGTCGCTCCTGTGGTTTATGAAAAAGAAAAACATTTACAATAACAGATATCATCTTAATGAAAATCATGTCCTGTTTTTTTGATTTCTAACAAAATTTCACCGAGGAATTTCTGATCTCCTACTGTTGTATCTAATGTTTTTTTCTGAAACCCAGTTCCCCCTTGCTCCCCAATATGTCCCAGGCATTAGCAGGGGCTGTCCAACCAATAGTCACAGGTTAAAGTAAACCTTTATTCACTTGCTTAGAAGATGGCTGTCGGTATTTTCTAACCCAAACACAAACTTTGAGAATAAGAAAAATAACAATATAGGGCCGATTATGATATCGGTCCGAGGCTATCCGACAGACAATTCAATTCTGCCCATCTAATAATAATGTAGGCGGTCAAATTGAAACTGGAAGGTCATTCAGGCTGGATTCCAATGGGCTCAAGTAGCCCATTGGCCTGTCGGAGGCCCCAAAGTAATCCCTGAGGACGGCGTTTCCGCCGTCAGGATTACAACGTTGGTTTCCAATAGGCTTTTCATGACGGGTTTTCCAACATGGAAAGCCTGTCAGAGAGCGACTTTGGGAGCCCCTAGCAGGGCCCCATTCCTCCACTGCATCCGGTTGGGGGCCAAGGCTGCACCTATGGTGCCCCCTGTTAATCCCTGAATCATGCGGTAGTCACCTTGAGGTGCCTTCCACGCACTACCAGGATTAACAGAATCTCCCATTTTTCCATGGGAGCTTGTGCTATTGCCGGTTAGCGGCCGCAGCACAAGTTCCCACAGAGAAACGGGAGTGTGTGTCGCATTGTAATGGTGATGTCGGGCTTGCCGACCTGAGGTCAGTCGGTTCTGAGACCACAGCATGTCCGCCCGACATCATAATCAGGCCTTGTATCTTTACACCCATGAGCTCAAGAGCCCTTTTTTATAAAAATAGAAAAAAGAAATTATAAACCAGAAGTTGAGAAACTTCCACCAGTACAAAAATGCCCAACCGTACATTCAGAAAGTGAAAATGGTAAAATTAAGAAGACACTTCTCTATGCTGCTTTAAGTTTTGTAAGAATAACTGTGCCTTTGTGACCTTATTAAAAGACCTAAAAATCCGCTTCCCAGAAGTTTTCCAGTTTATACTGCTGCATAATTTGACCATGGGATCTTACAGATTTAAACACTGGTATCAAATTTCTCAAACTTTTCTCTATTTATGCAGTCTCAAAAGCAGGGTCTAAGAACGTGATATGAGAACAGCTGAAGGACTGAAATGAACTAACAGACCAAGTCATCATAAACAGTTGCTCCTTTATGTGAGAGTCAATACGATGAGGATATATATAGCTCAAGGGAGGCCACCAGTTGTGGTGGAAACAGAAACTTTATTATCTTCAAAGAGACCTACCTTGTCATTAGTAAATGTTAGGTGACACCTGGAAAGGCCCAGCCTTTGTCTCATTAGTATTTGAAGCTGGACTCACACCAGAAAGTTAAAAAGGTTACACCTATAAATATTTTGCAGTTGGGGTTATAATCAGTTGGGTAATGCTACCATATGCTATTTTTGGAATAGTCCATATTCTCTACTTTGTTTTTGGGAGACCAACCTGTACAGCACAATCTATAGTCCGTTATGTACTTCTCCAATATTCAAACATACCACTTTACACAGTGAATGCAAAGCAATACATTTGAATAAAATACATATTGATATCATCCAAGAGACAACTTCTGAAGAATTTGTATTGATGAAAAATATTTCATAGCTCATTAAATTTACAAAGTCATGCTGTTCTTTAATAGAAGGTTTCAATTAAGTGTTCAATGTAAAAGAAAGAAATGAATGATGTGGTTTTGAATTATTCCACATCCATTCTTTGCGCTGTTTGCACAAACAATTGAGCACCGCAAGTTCACACTACATGTAATATGTAATTGTAAGATTTATGAAGTATGATTTTAAATGATACCCAATTGGACATTGTAGCACTTGTGGTTCATGTAAAAAAACATTTAGAATAACAGGCATCATCTTAATCAAAATCATGTCCTGTTTTTTCAATTTCCTACAGAATTCCACAGAGGAATTTCTGATCTCCTACTACATCTAATTTTTCTTTTTCTGAAACTCAGTTCACCCCTGTTCCTCAATGTGTCCCAGGCAATAGGTCTGGACCTGTCCAACCAGTAGTCACAGGTTAAAGTAAACCTTTATTCACTTGCTTAGAAGATGGCTGTCGGTCTTTTCTAACACAAACACAACAATTGAGAATAAGAATAACAACATTACGTCTTTAGAGCCATAAGCTCAGGAATCCTATGATAAAATCAGAAACAAACACATTACAAACCAGAATTTGAGAAGGACACACTCCTCTATGCCATTTTAATTTTTGTAAGAATAGCTGTGCCTCTGTGACTTTATTAAAATGTCTGAAATCTGCTTTCCAGAGAGTTTCCAGTTTATACTGCTGCATAAAATGACCTTGGGATCCAACACATTTAAACACTGGTAACAAATTTCTCAAGCTTTTATCTATTTAGGCAATCTCAAAAGCAGGGTAAAAAAAATGTGATACTAGAACAGCTGGAAAATTTCAATGATCTTACAGACTAAGCTAGTACTAACAGTTGCCATTTTATGTGAGAGTCAATACAATGAGGACCTATAGCTCAAGGTAGGCCACCAGTTTTGCTGGGAACAGGAACTTAATTATCTTCAAAGGTGCCTGCCTTGTCACTAGTAAATGTTAGATAAACACCTGGAAATGCCCAGCCAGTGTCCCCGTAGTCAGGCTGGTACTTATCCCATTGGGAGGGAAGCTACACCAGCACTAGTTTTGAGTGACCACAGAGAAGGGGACAGCTCCTTTAACTTGGCCACACCTCTGCACCTCTGAGTGGGCACACAGGATCTTCACAAGAGAAGAAATGTTCTCCATCTAGAATATGGGGAATAAGGTGATTTGTGGGACTGTTTGCTGTAGGGCAAACATGAACTAATGTAAAAGTGGATAGGGTTGCACTTGGAATCTTTTGCCCCACTGGTTAGGGAAGACCCAGGAGTTACCACCACCTACTAGCACTGTCAGACAGGGGAGAGAAGTTGGCCTAATGGCTAGGGCGGTCGACCTCGAATCTGGGAAACTGGGTTCGAGTCTCAACAATGACGCTGAACATCCTGTGATTCTGGGCAAATAACAATCTCCCTGTGCCTAACAAAAATGAATGTGTCCTCATGTAATGCAACTGGTGCTGTGTAAAGTCTTCTGATACCAGATACCTTTGGGTAAAGCTCACGCTATATAAAACTTCGTAAAATAAAAAACAGAACATAATTAAGGAACACAGAGTTCCTAGTCAACTACGACCTCATTTTTACTGTGCTCATGTTTAGTTATTGGATGAACTAAGGGCCTGATGTACAAATGCACAGTATTGTGATTTGAAATTTACTGATCAAACTAAAAAATCCATATGTATGTTCTGTTGCAGGTTCGCAATAGGAATCTGTAAAGATTCACTTGAGCTAAAAAAAGGAGTTATATACTGCGAGTTAGAAGAAGACACAAATTTCAAACATCACTTTATCAGCTGCAGATGGTATTGTATAACCTGGAAGTGCTCCACATGCAGGATTCTGCAGTGCATGGAGCGCCAAGCAGTAGGATCGTACCACCAAATATTCCTTAAGTTCAATAGTGAGACACTAAGGATATATACTGGCCCATATAATGGGGTTCTGTTAAGGCACTGAAAGGATTATCTCACAGGTACTAGACAGATCAGTGTAGACCTAACCACTAGGGTGGCGCTGCTTGGCATATCGGCAGAGTTAGGTGGACCACGGTGTAGGTGGCCACAATGTTCGCCAATAGAGACATTGCCCGCAAATGTAAATTCTCCCAGCCTCCTTCCTTGGTTGAGTGGCTGCTGGGGGTGGACTTGTGAGTGAAAATGCAACAACTCTGCAAAAACATACCAAGATTTGGGGCAAGTGGTGGGCATACTATAGGCTTTAAAACAGTAGTTGATGGGGCTATAATTAAGAGTTTATTGTCATGGTGTATGAGGGCTGCCAAAGTATTGGAACCAAAACAGTCTGTACTAAATGTTTTGAAGAAAATAATAAAATTGGTTTATCATAATAGAAGAAAATGTACTGTGAAACAAAACAACTGTGTAGAAAAGCCTCCCTTAACTGTTCCAGAAATTGGCAAAACATAAATATGGATATACAACTGGCAATAGATCAACACAGATGGTGCAATGAACTGCCCAGTGAAAGAAACCATACAGAAGTGGTGTAATATATCGTCATACACAAACGAAGCCGAAGTCATGCCTAAGGCAAGCCTATCTGTGCCCGTCCGCGTCCCGATCACAGCCAGTGCCAGACATTATGCTGGAAGGAGACCCACAGGTGAGCTCTCGTATCTCCTACACCTCGGAGACTCAATTGAAATTACAGTTCTCTTTTTGGCATTGTAATAACCTTGGGCTTTTAGAAGCAAAGAGCCCTCTCTGCTGCCCGCCTGCAAAATGCTGATTCACCCTCAAAATCCTGGATTCTGTGATAAAAGGGTGCACTGAAATGTTCCTATGACTCTCAAAGAGGCACTTATCAATGACAGCACACTACCCAAGCACGCCCTGGACATTTAAAATTTGATAGAGGAAGACCAACTTGATGCCTTCATCATGACAGAAATCTGGCTAAATTAAGATTCCTGTCCTGACCTCCCTCTAGTACTGCCCCCTGACTACCCCTGCCTACATATGGATCACACGGGCAAGAGAGGTGATGGAGTGGCAGTTGCATTTAAAAACTCCCTCAAATGTTCCACCTTTCAAGTGGAACAGTCAGTCGGCACAGGAGCCTTAGGCTTTATCATCTCAACCAATCCCCAATGTTCCTTTTCAGGGGTTCTAGTATATCGATCCCCCAGGCTATGTGGGAGAATTCATCAACTCAATCCCTCTTGCCCTTGGCCTTAAAACAACTCATTACGCTAACTTTACTATTTTGGGGGATTTTAATGTCCAGCTAGACAATGCTAAAGACTCCGTGGCTGCCAAACTAATGGAGGAACTGTCTGATGCAAATCTCACAACCACCCACTCAGGGCCCAGACATAAAGCTAGCCACATGATTAATTCCATCTTTACAAACTCCTCTCTGGTCTTAGAGAATCCAAAAGAGGTTACATGGTTTGATCACTTTTTTCTACCATTTTCTTGGTCCTGGGTCCCAGCAAATAATGCTGGAAGTGTAATTAATTTGACCACTAATCGTGCCTGAAATAAAATATATATTTCTCTTCTAAAGGAAACTCATTGGTACCAGGTCTACCCTTATTTGCGACACTGCAGCAGATGTAAGCAGGGTTAATAACTGACTTATTGAGGCCGCCTCTATAGCTGCTCCCATTGCCACCAACATGAACCCGAGAGCCATTCCCTTAGCTCCCTGGTTCACTAGGGAATGTGCAGAGGAAAGGAAATCTTGTAAAAAAAATGTGAACGTGCCTAGTGGAAAGAAAACAGTGCTGTCACCAAAGGACAGTACAAACAAGCCCTTAGCACCTATCACTTGAACCTTAAATTGACAATGCCGCACTTTTTACATTAAAGAAATTAATAAAGCCAATAACAATGTGAACGAAATTTAAAAAAACGATATCCACTTTTACTGACCCTAAATGCACTGCACCCCCCATTGAACCCACCACCATTCGATGTTTGCAATAAAGCACCTTTCTGAAAGCTAAAATACAGAAAGTTCCGGACAAACTGCTTATAGCACAGGCCAATTAATCAATTAAGGTCTTTATTGCCCCCACGTTGCATGTCCAGGCCAAACTCAAGCAATTTGCCCCTTCTCCAATTGAGGACATAGGAAAACCAGTCACCAATTGTAAATCCAGCTCGCCCTATGACCCCCTTTCCTCCTCAAGTCGTGAGCCTCCTATAAGACTGCTTAGGTCCCACATTTCATGGACTACTTACCAATTCCCTACACTCAGGGATAGTGGCCTCAGCATGGAAAAAAGCAAACATGGTCCCACCATTAAAAAAACTTAACATAGACCCCGACAATCTAACTAACTTCAGACCCATTTCCAACTGAGTCACTTCCTTGACAGGATCTCCCTTCTACAACCATCTCGATCTAACTTTAGAGCCTGTCACATCTGCTCAGATGTAAATCACTGATTTCATCAAACTCACTCTATACACAGGTCAAAATTAGACCTCTCAGTGGCATTTGACACGATCTCTCATGAGATCCTACTTCTCCATCTCTTCCAGACAGGAGTAGAGGGGAAGGGGTGGTCCTGGCTGAGGTCCTTGCTGGTAGCTAGGGAACAGGCAGTTTGGTTCAAACTCCGCTACTCTGATGCCCAAAAAGTTAAGTATGGAGTGCCTCAGGGCACACACTTTTCAATTGCTATATGACCCCCACTAGCATATCTTATAGAGTCTTTTGGCATCTGTGTCAACTTGTATGCGGATGACAGACAACTCCTATTGACCTACAATAATAAGACTGAAGAGACCAACAACTTTGCTGTGATGGGATGGATGAGGGCATATGCCCTACAGTGAAACACTGATAAAACAGAGGTTCTATTATTTGGTAACATTCCCCTGGTAGGCTGGTCCACAGCCTGGCCCGCCAATTGTACTCCCCCACAAATTGAAATGGCTGGGAACCTGGGAGTTCCTATAGATACTAAACTATCCTTCAACCCTTAGATCCCAGATATAATTAAAATCTCTTGCTGGATTCTCAGGATGTTAAAGAAATCTTTACAATTTCTGCCCTAGGATGCTCATTAAACCGTGGTCCAAGCTCTGATTCTGTTAAGACTTGACTACGCAATGTCCTGTACCTCGGTTTACCGGATTACCTGATACAAAGACTTCAAAAAGTACAGAACATGCCCATATGCCTCCTGTTTAACCTACCTCAATGCTCTTCACTATCTCACTACCGCAACCAGTTACATTGGCTGCCAGTGAAGTAGAGTGTTATCTTTAAAGGACTGACAATAGCATATGCAGCCTTTTATAGGACTGGCCCTAAATACACTCAGGACAGAATGATCCCCTGCTGTCCCAGTAGATCCCGGAGATCTCAATCATGATTCTGCTGTTTATCCCTCACACCATACGGATACAATGGGGCAGCTTGGCCTGCTCAGTACTAGCTGCCAGGCATTGGAATGCTCTCCCTGTATCATTGAGAAGCATCCAGGATATTAATAAAGTTTGTAAAAATCTGAATGTCCACCTGTTCAAGGACTAAGTTTGTCTGCCTGTCTCAGGTCTAGCACTGGAAAACTCTAGTAGTAGCTGTGCGCTTTATAAGTCCCACCATTCATTCTTTCAAGTATACAATTAATGGGGGGGGCAACAGGGCTCTGTTAACTAGTCTGTCATCAAAGGTACAATCTGGTCTGAGTCATAAACAGAATAATTAACTTACAAAAACTGCTTTTGCTGTAAGACCTTTTCCACAGTGATCCACTTTTTTGTGCCAGAAAACTGAATTTTAAACGTTTATACTAAAGTAAGAAGTAAGGTTTTCATTCAATATAGAAAATCATCTCATGTTTCTATAGTTTTTTCTTGGTTGAAAGTGATCTTCACTAAAATTTAAAATGTGTAAATGATGTGAAGTAAAAAAACTTTCCCAACTTTTTCAAATAGTTTGGGAATTTTTTTAAAATATGTGGTGTATATTTATCAGTACACTTATATGGCAAAACTCAGTTATTTTTTAAATTATTCATTATTTAGTGTTCTTTCTTTACATCAAATTCAGACATATGCAATTTGCCATATAAGACTCTGTACCAGAAAGCAAAATGTTAGTCTCAAAAAAGTGAAAAATATGTGACTGGATAGGGAATATATGGGCAACAAGTAAATGAATCCAATCTATATTATTCTATGTTACAGACGACATTTACTAGAGAAAGCTGCAGTACCTGTAATTTGAAACCAACTGTATTCAGGAGTTACGTTGTAACGGTGCAATATCCAGTGTCCAGCAGAGATGTACCAATGACCTCAGCAATTGCGATATTTTATTAAAGCGAAGTCTTTGGAAAACAAGAGCCTAACAAAATAGAGTAGCTTTTTGTACTGGCTTGTCTTAAAGGGTACATGGAAGAAAGGCCTCAAATTATGATAGATACAGACTGCCAACTTCAACAAAAACCTCATCATGCGAGGAGGGAGCGGGGCCTTGGAGGGAGAGGGAGCCTCGTGAGAGAAGTACCTTAAAGGCACTTTTGCCCCTAACGAGGAACCAAGCCCACTCCTCTAAACAAAAAAGTAAAAGCTTGCTGAGACTTCTTCCAATGTCCTGTGGTGTTTCACACCCATTAATGGACGTCGGCAGTTGAAAGAATCTGAAAAAGAGCTGAACACCACTGTTTACAGTGGTTTTCAGCTAGTTTTCCCTGCCACCGTGTGATATCGGCTCATCACTGTGTGACCGCATGATGAGAGCCAATATAGTGTGCACTCGGTGGCACCCTGTGAGTTGGCAGGTATATGGAATTAGTGATGGATAGATCTGAATCCATATTGTTTGACCCAAGAACGGCAGTGGGAAAGTTGAAACTTTTTGCTACTTGAACACATACATCCAAAATATTACATTGCTTTTGGCAAAGAATCTGAAGAGAAAGCCAGTTCAACGTATACACACAGAACTCCACATCCTAATGATCGCAGATCCATAATATACCCACAAACACACGCCTCAGAATAGGAATCCCCGAGATCATGTCCAACAGCACCAACTGTTACTGTGTACTGACAAAAAACGCTGACAACCATTCAGAAAAGAGCTATGACAAAAACAGAGTACGAAGGACAATGTTTTATGTGTAGACACACACATTGAAAATAAGGGTACAAGAAAAATTTCACCCTAAGCGCTGCCACAATTACACAAATAGATACCCTCTCTAAAAGTACTCAATGCAACCCTTTAAGCTAACATATTTCGTAAATTCATACCTGATGCAAGATCCACACTGGGCTGACAAAACAAGAACAAGACAATATCCAACCCACAAAGTGAACAAGAAAGAGAAATTAAAAATATAAAAACATGTACATAAATAGGTAGCTACCCCCTGCCCCACGCATTCAGTAATTTGGCCTCAATTTTCATGGACAAATGACATGAACTGCAAAGTTCAACGTGACACCAACATATAGACAAATTAAAGGCAAAGAAGTCACCCACAGTAAAATAATCTGCCAATACTTACTATAGACACAACATAATTGTTGTAATTTCATTACCCATCCAATGTGACACAATTGGTGTTAATATGAACAATCACCTACTTGCTAAACACCATACTAGCACCTGCATTCTAAGGCTGCAACATCTTCAAACCTACACTTACATGACTAAATTACCTTGTACCACAGCCAGGAGGAAACAATACATCAAGTGAAGGTGCAAGCCTCTCAAGAATATAGAGAACTGAAGGGCTCTGAAATATATGAAACTCCAGTGCAAACAGTGGTTATATCACATGGGAGGCCTCATGAGATCGGAGTAACTCACTACCAAGCACTGCAGCCTAGTTCCGCTAAAGACATAGTCCATCTTTCCACTACTGGTGACCAAGTACGGAGAATCCAGATGGGAAGATGCCTAACTTCATAAAAGAAACAATGATCATCCTTATAAAAGAGGTTAGGTGTCTTGTTTGGAGTGAACTAAAAAGCCTCCAATTTGTTGAGGAAACACTAAATATGGAGTAGAATCCACTGGTCGAATTTCATTCACCAGATGAAAAGTGTTGTGGAGGAAATTTAGCTGGTAAAATTCAACTCCATACTTTGAGTTTCCACCATAAATTAGAGGATTTTTAGTTATGTCTCAAATCTAAATGAAGCTGTAAACCGCTTGTGAAGTTGCTCTACTGTTAAAGGCCAAAAACATTGAGCTCTCCAGAAAACCAACTAGGACGCATTGTGGAAGTGATTCAAAACTACTAAGACTACCTGTCGAAAGACGTCTAACAGAGACAGCTTATCCCAGTTGCCCAGAGACAAGAGAGAATACACTGATTGAATCACCATAACTAACTCAGACCAATTAGTTAGGCACTCAGAAGAGTGTGATATCTGTTTTGGGACATGGTTGTAGAGTCGTTAGAGCTTGAGCATAGTGAATGGAGTTATGGGGGATGAGGGTGTCAGTTTTGCAGTTTACCTACCACAGACTGGCCCCCCTCAACAGTCAGCATGCCGCAGACATCTGGAACCACTGTAGAACAGAGCACTACAGCACCTTGAACTGCAATGGTTCCAAGAGGGAGAAGGAGCACTAGCCACTGAGGTCCATGGTAAATTATTTTTCCAGGTAAAATGCCATAGTGTGAGGGCTGTGTCCAAGACCTGTGTGAAGCTTGACTGTGAAGCAATACATTAGTCACAAATACACACATCTGTTTGCTCTTTGTCGGACTTTGCATTTCAATGTTTACCATTTTGTTATTCTATAAGTAAGCTTTTTTTACAATTTCATCAGAACTATCTCATTGTTTATTTACATTTTTACTTTACCTTATCCCATTTGAATAAATATTTAACCTTCTAAAAATTATTTAACCCTTTTACCCTAAACCTGTTACCACTAACCCCTTAACTTTGCATTCTTAAATTCTTTTCCCCTGTTACTTTAACATAATTTCTTAATCCTTCACTTACCTCCTTGACTCTCCATTCTTAATCTCTTACCCCTAGCCTAAATCCCTGAACCATTGCCCCAAACCAATTATTCTTATCCTTGAACCCCTTACCCCTAACCTTTCCCCTATTAGCCTAAATGTAGGAGAGTAGGATCTGCTTCACATGGGTACCCCCACTTTTAGCTGGTGTTAACTGTTTTTCGACCTTACTCTGGCTGTGGCCCTGCTAATCAGGACCCAAGCCTAGCTGCTTCCTCTCTAAAAGGGCTTCCATGTACATTAGGTACATCTCTAATTGGATTCTGGAGTACCTTATAAGTCCCTAGTATATGGTATACTATGTACCCAGGGCATAGGTACCTCAGAGGCCTACCGGGGGCTGCAGCATATATTATGCCACCCCTGAGAAGAACTCCAAAATGACACCACAGGTCTGCTACTGCAGTACCACAGTACCACAGTAAGGGGTGCACGCACCCTTTACTGTGGTATAGGCTACCTATATCACTACCATTGCACACACATATAAAAGAGTCACTCCTATGGCAGGCCTGGACAATAGGTTTCCTGTCACAGGGAGGTGCAACCACCTCCCCACGCAGGCAAATGTGTATTGGGGCTGGGCGGGAGCACTCTCTGGTGCTTGGAAGTCCTGCACTGGGGGCACACTTGGTGTTCCTGTGCATAGTCCAGTTCAAACCGGTTGCAGGGGCTACCTGCCCCTGCTCTGGCACAAAACTGGACAAAGGAAATGGGTGTAACCACCCCTCTTTCCAAACCCTCCCATAGGTGGGTCCCCAGAGTATGTCCAACCCCCTATCTTAATATAAGTATAGGGACCCAGTCCTTGAGACTTTAGATTACCCTGGACGAAACTCTGCAACATATATCCTGGACCTTCGACTTTCTATTTCGACTAGAAGACTGAAGAAATCTCCCTTGGGGTCAAGGAGTGACTCCTCTGTTTGGCAGGCACCAAAGAAGCAACTGCTCGGTCTGCAACTCTGAAGCTCCTGCTGGATGCCGAAGTCTTTGCATCACCAGAGGTGGATTTCCAGGCTACCCTGAGTCCACAGCAAAGCTGAGGTCCGTGGCTATCATGGGTGACGTGGAACCGTGACCCCTGGACACCGTGATCTTTTGCCAGTACATCCTCTTCCTGGTCTTCCTCGAAGTTGTGCTTTGGGCTCCGAGTAGCCCCAGCCTTGAGCACCATCTGCACCAAAGATCTCTGGCCTCCACTCCACGAGTGACCCGTGGGCCAGTTTCCAGTGAGACTGCTCGAGGCTCCTTTGCGATCGCTAGCCCGTTGGCCAGTGGGTCCCCACGAAGGCAACTCCTTTTCTGCTTGGGCTTTCCTGGTTCCTCTAGACGTGCCCTGACTTACCCACGCTGGATGAGTCCCCCAGACCTTGCTGGTCTGCACCAATGTCTTTCTTCTATTTCCACTTGACTTGCTATGCCAAGGGTTGTTGGGTCCATTCTGGTCGCTGACACCGCAGCACTCAACAGACTTCGTGGGACACCTCGAATCCAGCTCCTGGTCGTCGTCGACGCCTCCTGGACCTCGTGGCAGAAGAGTCAAGACACGCGACAACTCACCTGAAGCACCCGACATCTGTGGGCATTGGACTATCGTGCCCCTGGTCACTGGCAAGTGACCCAGACTCTGTCGGCTCTGCTTTTAGGTTCCTTCCATCCTCGATCCGGGCTTGGATCTCTTCGGACACTTCTCTTCTCCACGGCAGCAGCACTTCTTTGCTAGCTTCCATTGAAAACGACGCCACGACCCGACACCAAAAGACACCTATGCACCCGGCTTCCCTGGGTGAGGTAACTCGAGTACTCTGGTGCTCCTGTGGGTGTTGGCCCTAGACACCTCTAAGTCCAAAAGGGTTTGCTTGTAGTCGTCCTCTAAGTATCCTTAAACTCTTCATTTCCAACCGCGACTTTCCCCATAGAAGTCAACGGTAATTTGCGCCTGTGTTCTAACACTGTACGCGTCTCCCGTGGGTCCCCTACGTCACTACCTTGGGTGGTTCCTTGGGGCCCAAACGCTTCTAAAGGCTATAGGCCTTGTGTCTAGTTCAGTCGTGGTTCTTATACCACTTTATTGGTATATGGTTTGGTACGCCCCTAGGGCGCAAACGTGTATTTGTGCTTTTACTGTTGAATACTGACTTGTAACTTAAAGAGACTAGAGGGGTGTGTTTTATCTTAAAGACATATATTTTAAATATATACCTGGTGTGGTTGTCCTTTCATTTGGTCATTCAAGAGATTATAGACTGGTAAAAAAAGCTGCTTTACATTCCTTCAAGACTTAGCCTGAAGGCTGCTCTCCATAGCTACCACTAGGATAGCTTTCAATAAAGGTTGTCTTAAACCTATCACCATAAGGGGTTGTTTGGACTGGTACAAGGTGCCCACTTTAATTAGTGGACAGCATATACCAGGCCAACTTCTCACACTAAATCTTTCCCTCAATCCCTTACTGTGAAGCACATGAGCCTTATGCCCTTAACCTTATTCTCTCACACCTAAACTCCTAATCTTTAACCCTGTAATCCTACATATAACCCCTTACCTTTACATATTTAATCTCTTATCCCCTTTGCCCTTACCCATAGCCCATACCACTTAACCTTAATGTTACCTTTAAACCCTTAACCCCTTCGCTGCTAGGCCTTTTCCCCCCTGTGCTAAGCCTTTTTTTGGCTATATGGGGTAGTTTGCGCTTAGGCCCCTGTAGCTTTTTGACCACATAAGGTATCCACGCCAAATTTGCGTCCTTTTCTTCCAACATCATGGGGATTCTAAAGGTACCCAGGGTTTGTGGATTCCCCTGGAAGGGTCCCAGAAATTAGCCAAAATACAGCTAAATTTTGTTTTGTTTTTGGAAAAATGGGGAAAACGTGCTGCAAATGAAAGCGTCTGCGTTTTTCCATGCAAATGGTATCAAAAAAGGGTTTGTGGGGCTGAAATCACCATTTTCCCAGCTTTTAGGGAATGACAGACCTTTGTCAGAAAACCAAAATTCTTTATACAGTTTTGGCATTTTTCTGGGACATAGCCTATTTTTGCTATTTTTTGTGCTTTCAACCTCCTTCCAGTTAATGGTACAAATGGGTATGAAAGCAATAATGGATCCTGGAAAGCTATACATTTGTGAAAAGTAGCTAAGATTCTGGATTCAGCAAGAGGTGATTTGTGTAGATCCTTCAAGGTTTCTTTATAGAAACTAACAGTTAAATATAGGATACATTGAAAATTAGTTGAAAAAAACTGCTTTTTGTGTCAACGTTTTCACCTGTAACTTCTAATTATGACAACTCTTTGAAAGCAATATACCGTTACATCCGCTGGACCTTACTGGTTGTGGGGATATATAGGACTTTTAGGTTCACCAAGAACCCGACGAACCCAGAGCCAAAAACTGAGCAGTGACTTGCAATGTTTTTTTTATTATGTACCGGGTATATAGCAATTACTCTGGGAAAATGTATACATGGAAAAATTGGTATGAAAGACACCTATGTATTTCTGAAATGGGAACAAAATATAGAGTTTAGAAACAGTAGATATTTGCACATTTCCGAATTTGGGAACACTCATACTAGCATGAGAATTATCGGTCATTTTTCAAAATGACTTCTTTTTTACAGATTGTCTTTTATTTGGAAGGCAGAAATGCATTGAAAGTCAATAGGTAATAACAGTTGCTTTACAAATCTGAATTACCCTAAGTCTCCCGATAAAAATGGTACCTCACTTTTGTGGGTAGGCATAGTGCCGACGACAGGAAACGGCTCAAAACGCTACGTGAACACACCACATTTTCACAATGAAAAATTACCCTTTTTTTGCAAAGTGCCTAGCTGTAGTTTTTGCACCCTAGCTCTGCCGGCACCTAGGGAAGCATAGCAAACCTATACATTTTTTAAAACTAGACTCCCAGGGGAACACAGGATGGGGTGACTTGACTGTCTCCCACCAGGTTCTGTTACCCAGAATCCCTTGCAAACCTAAACAATTGTAAAAAAAAAAACAATTTTCCTCACATTTCAGTGGTGGAAAGCGCTGGAATCTGCATGGATCCACAAACTTCCACCTATCCCGTGTTCCCCAAAGTCTTCAGAGAAAAATGGTACCTCACTTGCGTGGGTAGGTCTAGTTCCCACGACATGAAATGGTGTAAAACGCAACGTGGACACACCACAATTTCACAGTGAACAATGACCCTTTTTTGGCAAAGTGCCTAGCTGTAGTTTTTTAACCCTAGCTCTGCTGGCACCTAGGGAAACCTAGCAAACCTATTCATGTTTGAAAACTAGACACCCATGGGAATTCAGGATGGGGTGACTCGACTGCCTCCCTTCAGGTTCTGTTACCCAGAATCCCTTACAAACCTATAATATTGTCCAAAAAAAACACATTTTCCTCACATTTCTGTGGTGGAAAGTTCTGGAATCTACGTTGATCCACAAATTTCCACTCCCCTCACGTTCCCCAAAGTCTTCTGAGAAAAATGGTAACTCACTTGTGTGGGTAGGCCTAATGCCGACGACAGGAAACGGCTCAAAACGCAATGTGGACACAACACAATTTCACAGTGAAAAATGACCCTTTTTTTGCAAAGTGCCTAGCTGTAGTTTTCGCACCCTAGCTCTGCCGGCACCTAGGGAAGCCTAGCAAACCTATACATTTTTTAAAACTAGACTCCCAGGGGAACACAGGATGGGGTGACTTGACTGTCTCCCACCAGGTTCTGTTACCCAGAATCCCTTGCAAACCTAAACAATTGTAAAAAAAAAAAACAATTTTCCTCACATTTCAGTGGTGGAAAGCGCTGGAATCTGCATGGATCCACAAACTTCCACCCATCCCGTGTTCCCCAAAGTCTTCAGAGAAAAATGGTACCTCACTTGCGTGGGTAGGTCTAGTTCCCACGACATGAAATGGTGCAAAACGCAACGTGGACACACCACAATTTCACAGTGAACAATGACCCTTTTTTGGCAAAGTTCCTAGCTGTAGTTTTTTAACCCTAGCTCTGCTGGCACCTAGGGAAACCTAGCAAACCTATTCATGTTTGAAAACTAGACACCCAGGGGAATTCAGGATGGGGTGACTCGACTGCCTCCCTCCAGGTTCTGTTACCCAGAATCCCTTACAAACCTATAATATTGTCCATAAAAAACACATTTTCCTCACATTTCTGTGGTGGAAAGTTCTGGAATCTGCGCTGATCCACAAATTTCCACTCCCCTCACGTTCCCCAAAGTCTTCGAGAAAAATGGTACCTCACTTGCATGGGTAGGCCTAGTGCCCGCGACATGAAACGGCGCAAAATGCAACGTGGACACACCACAATTTCACAGTGAAAAATGACCCTTTTTTGGCAGAGTGCCTAGCTGTAGTTTTTGAACCCTAGCTCTGCTGGCACCTAGGGAAATCTAGCAAACCTATACATTTTTTAAAAATAGACATCCAGGGGAATCCAGGATGGGGTAACTTGACTGCATCCCACCAGGTTCTGTTACCCAGAATCCCTTGCAGACGTAAACAATTGTCAAAAAAAAACAAATTTTCCTCACATTTCTGTGGTGGAAAGTTCTGGAATCTGCATGGATCCACAAATTTCCACTCACCCCGCGTCCCCCAAAGTCTTCAGAGAAAAATGGTACCTCACTTGCGTGGGTAGGCCTAGTGCACGCAACATGAAACGGCGCAAAACGCAACGTGGACACACCACAATTCCTCAGTGAAAAATGACCCTTTTTTAGCAAAGTGCCATATGTAGTTTTTGAACCCTAGCTCTGCCGGCACCTAGGGAAACCTAGCAAACCTATACATTTTTGAAAAATAGACACCCAGGGGAGTCCAGGATGGGATGACTTGAGTGGCTCCAACTATGTTCTGTTACCCTGAATCCCTTGCAAACCTAAATAATTGTTTAAAAAAACAAATTTTCCTCACATTTCGGTGGTGGAAAGTTCTGGAATCTGCGTGGATCCACAAATCTCCACCCACCACGTTGGATCTGCTACCCAGAATCCCTTGCAAACCAAACAAATTGCCAAACAAATCACATTTTCCTCACATTTCTGTGGTGGAAAGTTCTGGTATTTGCGCGGATCCACAAATCTCTACCCACCCCGCTTTCCCCAAAGTCTTCTCAGAAAAATGGTACCTCACTTGTGTGGGTAGGCCTAATGCCCATGACAGGAAACGGCACAAAACGCAATGTGGACACAACGCAATTTCACAGTGAAAAATGACCCTTTTTTGGCAAAGAGCCTAGCTGTAGTTTTTTAACCCTATCTCTGCCGGCACCTAGGGAAACCTAGCAAACCTATACATTTTTGAAAACTAGACACCCAGGGGAATTCAGGATGGGGTGATTTGACTGCCTCTCACCAGGTTCTGTTACCCAGAATCCCTGCACTCTTAAAAAAGTGCACCAAAAAACAAATTTCCCTCACATTTCTGTGGTGGAAAGTTCTAGAATTTGCGTGGATCCACAAATTTCCACCCACCCCACGTTCCCCAAAGTCTTCCGAGAAAAAATGGTACCTCACTTGTGTGGGTAGGCCTAGTGCCCGCGACAGGGAACGGCACAAAACGCAACGTGGACACACCACAATTTCACAGTGAAAAATGACCCTTTTTTGGCAAAGTGCCTAGCTGTAGTTTTTGAACCCTAGCTCTGCCAACACCTAGGGAAACCTACCAAACCCACACATTTATGAAAACTAGACACCCGGGGGATTCCAGGGAGGTATGTCTTGTGTGGATCCCCAACGTTTCCTTACCCCGAATCCTATGCAAACCTCAAATTTAGCAGAAAAAAATCACTTTTTTCGCACATTGTTGTGTGGGAAAGTTGTGACATCACCGGGCTGACCCAAATTTCCTACCACCCAGCGTTCCCCCGGGTCTTCCAATAAAAATGGTGCCTCACTCGTGTGGAAGGCCTAAGTACTTGCGACAGGCAAGGGCCCAAAACGTAGTGTGGCGACATCAAAATTGCCTATCACAAAACAACCGGGTTTTGCAAGGGGAGTCACCTGGGTTTTTGGCCCCGTGCTCGGCGGCCATCTAGGGAAACCTACCAAACCTACACATTTCTGAAAACTAGACACCTGGGGGATTCCAGGGAGGTATGGCTTGCGTGGATCCCCCAACATTTCCTTATCCAGAATCCCCTGCAAACCTCAAATTTAGCTGAAAAAAAATCACTTTTTTCGCACATTTTTGTGTGGGAAAGTTGTGACATCTCCGGGCTGACACAAATTTCCTACCACCCAGCGTTCCCCCGGTTCACCCGATAAAAATTGTGCCTCACTCGTGTGGGAGGCCCAAGTACCCACGACAGGCAAGGGCCCAAAACGAATTGAGGCGACATCAAAATTGCCTATCACCAAACAACCTGGTTTTGCAAGGGGGGTCACCTGAGTTTTTGGCCCTGTGCTCGGCGGCCATCTAGGGAAACCGACCAAACCCACACATTTCTGAAAACTAGACACCCGGGGGATTCCAGGGAGGTATGGCTTGCGTGGACCCCCCAACGTTTCCTTACCCAGAATCTCCTACAAACCTCAATTTTAGCTGAAACAATCACTATTTTCACACATTTTTTGTGGGAAAGCTGTGGCATCACCGGGCTGACACAAATTTCCACCACCCAGCGTTCCCCCCGGTCTCCCGATAAAAATTGTGCCTCACTCTTGTCGGAGGCCCAAGTACCCGCAACAGGCAGGGGCCCTAAATGTATTGAGGCGACATCAAAATTGCCTATCACCAAACAACCTGGTTTTGCAAGGGGGGTCACCTGGGTTACTGGGCATATTGCAGGAAGTCTGTAATTTTTGCAGGGGAGGGGGTGGGGGTATGGGCATGCCTGTTTTGGGCAGCCCCCACCCTATTTCAAATTTACCCCCAAAAAATCCCTGGCGACTAGTGGGCTTTTGCCCCCCGGGAGGGCAGACTGGGGGATACTGTCCCATCTACACGCCAGGGGGGCAGGAAGGCTGTAATTTTTGCGGGGGAGGGGGTGGGGGTATAGACGTGCCCGTTTCGGGCAGCCCCATTCTAATTCAAACTTGCCCCCCAAAAAAACCCTAGCGTCTAGTGGGCTTTTTGCCCCCCCCCCGGCGGGGCAGAATAGGGGCTAATGCCCCCTTCTGCCCCCCAAGGGGGGCTGAAAGTCCACAAGATGCCAGGGATTTTTTTTGGCAAATTTTAATTAGGGTGGGGGCTGCCCAAAATGGACATGCCAATGTCCCCACCCTAATGAAAATGTGCCCCAAAAATCCCTGGTGTCTACTGGGCTTTTTGCCCCACGGGGGGGGGGGGCAGAAAGGCTTCAATTTTTGTGGGGGAGGGTGGGGCCATTGGCATGCCCATTTTGAGCCCCCACTCTAATTCAGATTTGCCCCAAAATATGCCTGGCGACTAGTGGGCTTTTTCCCCCCTGGGTGGGCAGATTGGGGGCTACTGCCCCCCGGGGGGGCAGAAAGGATGTAATGGTGGCAGCCCCCACCCTAAAAAAAATGGTGCAAAAAAAATCCCTGGCGTTTAGTGGGCTTTCTGCCCCCCCAGAGGGGGCAGATTGGGGGCTACTGTCCCATCAGAAAGACTGAATTTAGCCCATTTGTTTATGGGGGAGCGAAGGCCCTTACCCAAGGGGACCCTCCCTGGTGTCTAGTGGGTGGATCCCTGCTTGGGGATCGCCCTGCTGTGGCGATCCCCAAGCAGGCATCCACTGGGGAGGGGTACCCATAGGAAAGTGAGATTCTCCCCTTTCCAATGATACCTCTCCCGTCTTTCTACGTGCCCGGGGGGCTGAGATAGCCCCCTAGCACATAGAAAGTGAAACTGAAATGAGCCTAAAGGCTCATTTCAGTTTCGGTTTCTGTGCAATGACGACAGCGTGACTTGCGCGCTGATCTTCATGGCACAGAAACCAGGGAGGGGGCCTCTGGATCTGGGGAAGCTCCCAAGGTCACAGGAGTGAAATAGAAATCCCTCTGCTGTCTGCAGCAGAGGGATTTCGTGCCCCTGGCCTCATGACGGAATGGTTCCGTCATGAGCTCAGGGGCACCGATGCTCATGACGGAACCATTCCGTCATGAGCATCAAAGGGGTTAACCGATATGTCTAACCCTCACCATCTTACCTCTAAAAACTTGCCCCTCACCTTTACACCCTAAACCCCATAACCTTACTTCCTTATTCCCGACCCTCACCATCGCCCCATATCCCTTTAGATCTTTGCTCCCTTAACCCCATATCCTAACCCCCTTACCTTACTCCCAATGTCAGCCCCTTACACTAACCCCTTTACACTTATCTGTCCCTTTAAACCCTTACTCTTACTTTACTTCATGAACTCCTTATATTAATCATTTTACCCTATTCCCTTGGCCCCTTTCCCCTCTGCCCCTTACCTTTAACATTGTGCTCCAAAATGTAAACCCCTATCCTTGACCACTTACCTTTAATTCTTAACCACTTACCTTTATTCATGTACCCTTAACTCCATACCCTTAACCCTCCCTCATTCTTAAATATTATCCATATTATAATACTTGGGATTCTTCAATCCCTGTATAAATGTCAGTCTCATAATCAGCAACTTGTGATGCACCCAGTTGCTGATTATAAATAAAAGACTTCAGAACTCGACTATTATAAATTATTACAGTCCAGTTCTCATAACACAATGCTTGTTGGTAGATGCCAGTTGAAAGGCAGGTCAGGTCATGGAGCCTAATTAAAGCAGTAGTTAGAGCAACAAAAATAGAATGTTTCTTTTCTTTCTTCTGCTCTATTGTAATAGCTTATAATGATAAGCAGAGAGAATATGTTTGCATTTTGCACTCCTTAGAAAAAGAAAAGCTAGAATTTTTCTGTATGTTTCTACACATTTCGGGCTACAGCAGCTATTTTTTTTAACCGACTTGTATTGAACTGTATATGTTTGCAAAAAAGATATAACAAGTTTTTGATGTGTTTAATATTGCACAAAAGGTTTTCTTTTGTCCTTCATGTTTGAAGACATGCTCGCTCTTTCATATAAAAGAGCTACACACCAAAGTTTTAAGTGGTTTGTGGAAAAGGCGATGGTGTGATCATGAACTATATGGGATATCGGAGTTCCATAACCTTATAAAGGACCTCGGCCTTTGGCCTCATTCCTCAATATGATTATGGAACTCCTCAGTGACTTGCAATGTCCTTATAATGTACATCAGAGGGTATATTTTACCCCTTATATATTGCTTATGTATTTTTTCATTATGTTACTTACAATAAAAAGGAAAATGATGAGAAGGTTCATAATAAAACTGTAGTACATAAGGAAAAGTCCATAAAGAAATGACATGACAATGAAATGGAGGTAAACAATCGTATGCTCTACCTTAGAGTCTCCTGCAGATCTACTGCACCAGGACACTTTAACTGAGCTAGATTATGTTACTTCTATGCAAATTAGAGTAGTCCTTATCCATGACTCTCTCTCCTCTCCTCCGCCTGTAGTCATATCAACAAGTCCTCAATGAATGTGAATGACTGACCAGTACTTGCTACTTCTGGATGCAATGGAGTTGGAAGACAGGAAAGTAAGTTCAGGCTGCTGCTTCCCTATCTCACAAAATTTGCTACCTACTATGCCAGACCCACAAAGCGATGCCAGCTGTCACAGACTTTAGTAAGCAGCAATCTCTATAGGTCTGTCTTAGCATGAACGGGGTGTTGACCCACTATTTTGTTGCTCACTTCTATGTAAATAGGTTTGTCCATGTCCCACCAACAAGATCTACCGAGGACCAAGTACTGAGCTCAATACATAGATTATCCCTCTTCTACTATGTACCATGTGAATCCATTTTTTCAGGCCAAATAGCACGTCAACTGAGACATTCCACTGTTTTCCCTCTGGAAGGTCTCTCAAAGGTAAGCACATCATTTCTAGTTGAGCCCATTATGCCCCAGGCCATCACATTGTCAGAGGAAGAGAGGGTAATGCTTTTGGCTGGGTTCCTGGATCATGGATTGGGGGGGTGTTGAATGCAGGTCTAAGTGAGCAGAATAACATAATAGAGGTGGACCAGTAATAAGGCGATGTTGCCACAGGCGGCTGTGAATGGGCATCTGCCTGTTGGTGGAGAGGAAGGTACACAGGCAAAGAAATGGATAAGTACAGATAGGGGTAGCGGCCATGCACAACAAAGGAAAACAGTGAAGAGGGCCAGACAGATATCAAATATGATGACAGATAGGGTGATGAAGGTCATTTCAAGCCTGCAACATACTGAAAATGATAGACATGAGTCTCAAAGGGAAGTGGAACCAGCAGTAGTGGGTAGCACTGCATGAGTTTCAGCATGCCAATCAAATGGAAATCGGCATGGCAACCATGGTAGTGAAGGACAATGAGTGGCAAAAAAGGATTACACTCAAGTGAAAGATCTCAGCCATATTGAAGGAAACGAGTGATGGCCACAGGGCATATTCCATTGTTACTGTTATTGAATGCACAAATAATCACCAACTGTTTGGTGAATATGTCTTATCATTCCGATACTAAAGAAACAAACGTCGGGGTACTATGGCTTTATACACCAGGCAGTCTGCTTCAGTGGCCAGTATCTCCTACACATAAGGCTGTTTGTCACTGTTGATCTAAGCAGTTCTGTCTATCACAGCTAGAAAAATACTTTCTGACATCACCTTGGAGGCTGAGGTGTGCGTAGGCCCAGGGATGAGACTGTGAAATGTGGGCTACTTGGGATAAGGCAAGCCCAAGAAAGGGCGCCTAGTGGCTATAATCAGGATACGCAAAATAGTTCCCAGGGATCCTGGTGTTCCAGTGCAATATTATAGGGCATACAACGTGTAGGCTCTGTTGAATTGTGTCCTGTGTCACAAAATGACACCAGAACAAATTCAGAATATTAGCCTTGATAGGCGCGATCCCCCTACAAAAAGAGTTGTAATCGCCGCCATCCACAAAGAAACCTTTAAATGCACCACCACAGACTACACCACCCCGATCATGGAACACCTCAACTTCCAACTCCAAACCAATGACAAAACGATCATCAGAGGCACCCTCTCCTACAGACCTCCAGGACCCCGGCCCAGCTTCTGCGACTCCATCCCAGAACTCATCACCCTGCTCGCCATTGACTCCAAACACTACATATTTCTTGGAGTCCTTAAATTCAACTCGACAACATCAACATTTCAAACCTCCTCAAAAGCATGAACATCAGCTTCCCTCAACTAGTTACCAATCCCACACACATCACAGGACACACACTCAGCTCCATCTTCTCGGCCAGCACCAGAGTCAAGTACAGCCACGTCACCGGGCTCACCTGGACAGAACATGCCATCATCCACTTCTTCATCACAGGAACCTCCGGCACTGCCCCCAAGACACCCAGGACCTCACACCACAGTTGGGACAACGTATCAGAAGGCCAGTGGTCTGACGCCCTCAGCACCTCCAGTCCTGACACAGCAACCAACCTAGAACAGGCGGTCAATAACTTCTCTGCCCGGATCACCAGTTGGGCCGACAAAGTTGGCCCTATTAAGTCCACCAAACTCAAGAGATCCTCCAAACAGGCCAGTTTAGGCCACGGAACTGAGAACCACTAAACGCAAATGCAAACGTATTGAACGGAAATGGCGCACCAGCAAGCGGCCCACAGACCGAGCCACATTTAAGACATCCCTCAACCAATACCACCAACTCTTGAAAGAGAAAGAAGCAGTGTCCTTGTAGACCACATCAAAGCCAGCTCCAAACACAACAAATAACTCTTCTACATAGTCAAACCCTCACCTACTGAAAACATCCTCACCCTTTCCCAGGAACTCTGCGACACCCTGGAAGACTTCATCCACAACAAGATCCCCACCATCTATAAAAACTTCAAACCCCAACCCACTGTTGCAGACACCCTCAGCCTCCTCGCTACCACAGATGGAAACCCCAACTACCTGTTCACTACATGGGGCCAGCTTACCACTCAAAGCACCATGGCCATCATGAACTCTGTCCACTCAGGAGCACCCATGGACCCCTGTCCCCACCACAGCTTCAACCACGGGAGCAAGATGAGCAGCAAAATGTCACCACCATCTTCAACGCATCCATCACCACGGCCACCTTCCCCGAAGAATGGAAACACACAGAGGTCAAACCCCTTCTCAAGAAACCATCTGCCAAACCCAGCGAACTTAAGAACTACCATCCTATCTCTCGGCTCACTTTTCCCGCCTAAGTCCTCGAAAAAGCCATCAACCGCTAACTTTTGGAACACCAGGAGAACAACAATCTTCTGGACACTTCCCAATCCAGATTCTGCACCAACATACCGAAACCATTCTGATCGTTGCCACCGACGACATCAGATCCCTCCTTGAACAGGGAGAAACGGCAGTCCTGATCAGCCTCAACTTTTCAGCAGCGTTCAACACCATATCCCACCACACCCTCATCAAGAGCCTTCACCACACTGGTATACACAGAGACGCCCTCAAATGGATGGCCTCCTTCCTCACTGGAAGAACCCACAGAATCCGCCTATCACCTTTCACCTCGGAACCTAAGAAGATCATCTATGGCGTCCCTCAAGGCTCGTCCATCAGCCCTACACTGTTCAACACCTACATGACCCCCTTGACCAACGTCGTCGGAACCCATGGACTAAACATCATGTTGTATGCCGCTCACACTCCGCTCATCTTCTCCCTTTCAGAAGACCTCTCCACCACAGTTGCCAACTTGTGCAGATGCATGGCTAGCGACGTGGACTGAATGAAAGACAACTGCCTAAAAGTCAACACAAACAAAATGGAAAGTGCTGATCTTCGGAATCAATCAGGGGTTTGGGAAGCGCGCTACTCACCTGTGAGGGTCTCAAGGCACTGGGCGGGAGGGAGGTGGTGCAGCTCCGGGTCAGGTGAAGAGCCAAGTCTTGAGGTTCTTCCTGAAGGTGTGCAGGGTAGGGGATCATCAGATGTTGACTGTGAGTTCGTCCCAAGTTTTGGCTGCAATGTGGAAGAAGGCTCTTCCTCCTGTTCTGGTTCTGCGGATGCGCGGGTGTTTACTAGGGCGAGGTCGGTGTAGCGGAGGTTTCTTTTGGGTATGTGGAAGGAGATTCGTTCATTGAGGTATTTGGGTCCGATGTTGTGGAGGGATTTGAAGGCGTGGGAGAGTATCTTGAATGTTACTCTCTCCTTGACGGGAAGCCAATGGAGGTCTCACAGGTGTTGGGTCATGTGGGTGTCGTGGTGTGCCGAGGACCAGTCTGGCTGCTCAAGAGTTTGTGTAGCAGCGATTTGTTGATTCCTGCATAGAGGGCTTTACGTAGTCTAGTCTGCTGGTTATGAGGGCCTGGGCGACGGTCTTTCTGGATTCGGGGGGATCCACTTAAATGTCTTGCGCAGGATGCAGAGGGAGTTGAAACAGGTGGAGGTGATGGCGTTGATATGACGAGTCATGGTGAGGGAGGAGTCTAGGATGATGCTGAGGTTCCGGGCATGGTCCGTCAGGTTAGGGGGGTTCCAAGGGCAGAGGGCCACCAGGTGTGTTCCCACACCCCTTCCTGTGGAACAATGCCTGGCGGCCTTTCAAACTTGGACCCACACCCTCTCTGATAGACCATGCCTGCAACCCTGGCATTATCCTAGACAGCAAGCTCTCCATGAAAAGCTAGATCAACTCGGTCTCCTCCGCCTGCTTCCTCCCTCTTCGCATGCTCTGTAAGATCTTCAAATGGCTCTCCCTGAACACTAGACAAACCTTAACTTAAGCCCTAGTCACCAGCCAGCTGAACTATGGCAATGCACTCTACATAGGAATCAGCTCACACCTCCTAAAGAGTCTGCAGGCCATGGAGAATTCAATAGCAGACTCATTCTAGACCTCCCAAAGAGAACCCACATCACCCCCACCCTAGGAAGCTCCACTGGCTCCCCATTCACAAGAGATGTCAATTCAAGATGCTGATCCACACCTACAAAGCCTTACACAACCAAGAACCAGTGTACAAAAACCACCGCCTGAATTTCCACCAACCCTTAGACAACTACAGTCCACCTCCCTCTCCCTCTCTCACACTCTGCGCATCCCCTGAAGCAACAGTGGAGGACGGTCCTTCTCATACCTTGCTGTGAAGGCCTGGAAAGACCTCCCCCTTCACCTCCGGACCTCATCCTCTCTGTTGGAATTCAGGAAAGGACTCAAGACCTGTCTGTTCAACAGATACCTTCCCAGCAGAAGGGTTCTCAGCGCCAGGATACCCTCACGGGTGAATAGTCGTGCTTTACAAGTCCTGTTTGATTGATTGATTGATTTTTCAGCACTTCATATAATCGACCATCTGTTGTATAATCTGCAGAAATTAACAAAAATAGATGGAGGGTTTATAATCCGCACTTCTGTAAAAAGCATTATTGGGATGAGGGTCGTGACGTGCAGGGAAAGGGGTAGACGGAATGAAGCAAGTGACTGAAGCTGACACTTGGGGCACAACTGTAGGCTCCCTGGTGGGACCGTAGTCCCAGGTAGCCTTGACTGCCGCCGTCCGCATTCCTGAACCAGCGCACTTCACCCTGGTGGGACCACAAGTCCCAGGGTGCACCGGACACTTTCTACCGCCGCCGCTCATGAGGGGGAGGCGCCACCACCAAGCTCATAGCGCTGCCTCGCTCCCTGCGGCACGGGAGTCTTCATTCTTGATTTCTGCTCCTAGGCTGACACTTGGGGCACAACTGTAGGCTTCCTGGTGGGACCGTAGTCCCAGGTGGCCTTGACTGCCGCCGTCCACATTCCTGAACCAGCGCACTTCACCCTGGTGGGACCACAAGTCCCAGGGTGCACCGGGCACTTTCTCCCGCCACAGCTCACGAGGGGGAGGCGCCACCACCGTGCTCAAAGCGCTGCCTCGCTCCTCACGGCGCGGGACTCTTCATTCTTGATTTCTGCACCTAGGCTGACACTTAGGCCACAACTGTAGGCTTCCTGGTGGGACTGTAGTCCCAGGTAGCCTTGACTGCCGCCCGCAATCCTGAACCAGCGCACTTCACCCTGGTGGGACCACAAGTCCCAGGGTGCACCGGGCACTTTCTCCCACCGCCGCTCACGAGGGGGAGGCACCACCAACGCGCAGAAAGCGCAGCCTCGCTACCCGCGGCCCAGGACGCGCCCGGGCAAAGCCCGGGCCAAGGGCATGCCCGTCCTTGCCGGTCATAGACCGGAAGAGACTGGACTGGGCCACGGCTCTAATATTTGCCCCGCGTAAGGTACTGTGTTTCTGACTTTAGTGTGCATAATAGGAACGAAGTGGGAAACCGTGTAATCTTCTGTGAAAGTAAAAGCTATTGATATATGTTTTCTTATTTAAGTTGCCACATTTAGCTATATAACGCATTTGACAAATTAAAAGGGGAATTTCATCATAGGCTGACATTGTTTTTGAACAGGGTAGCCATAATTATGGGGAAGAGAAAAACGTTGAGTGCTTCAAATAAGAGGCAGCCACAAGAAGGGACTCAGCCATGCCAGACCTTGCTTAGCTATCTAACAGGAGCAGTAAGGGCCATAGAGCGCCAGATAACTTCGGTAGAAGAGGCGATGAAACCAGGACAAAATGGCTCAGGAGGTGAAATACCTATAGCACAAGCTTTAACTGAGGGCACCGCTCCCCCCATTGCGGCTTTAAGGCGCACCCAAGTTGAAAACGGGTGAATTGTAAATACTTCAGTTAATATATCAGGTAGCGACCTAGAGATTGATACTCAACCGCCAACTAAGAGGGCTAGGAACCCTTATATCACAACATTAGTTATAGGAGAAGTGGATCTAGCAAAAAGGGAGCCCCTGCCGAACACCCATAAAAATACAAACAATAAGGATAAAAAATTATCAAAGCAGCACCCAGTGAAAGGAGGTAAACTAACAGAAAGTGCTAATGCCCGTACACATAACGAACTGATAAAGTTAAAAGCCAAAGTCGAGGCCTTAGACTCTTTCCTTAAGGAAAGTTTAAACAACCTGACACACAGAATTGGTTCAATGGAGGAGCTGCTGTTAAAGTGCTTAGCCAACTTACAGACATCAGGTAATGGGACAAGCATAGTGCTAACTGATAATCATGGTGATTTTTCAAACAATCATTGGCGCCCAAATACCCAGCCTGTTATTGCCGATTACCATCTATATCTGATAACCCTGCCCGACCTACTATTAACATTAAATTCATTCCACCTCCATCCAATATCCCCACGGTCCCAGCTAACTCTTAAACCACTAACGTTTTAAGGCATGGGAAAGAAAATGTGGTGGAGAGTAATTTAATAAGCTTAGATCTACCACTGGCGGCACCTCCATATGTGGTGGTTCTAACCAATGTCCCTACCTTATAACAAGAGGTGGACGAACCGTGGGAGACACTTAGGAACAAGTCGTTGCACTGGCTGGGGGGAAGGACGGGCCTCACTAAGAGGTTATTCGTCAAATTCAAGATGGCCAGGAGAGTAAGTTGGTTGGTTAGGGAACGGAAAAGCTGCCCGGGACATTGTGTGGTGCTGACCTTCAAAACCCCCTCCTTGGTGGAACAGATCTTGAGCAGAATGGGAAGCCAACCTAATTTAGGGAATGGTATTAACATAGTTCCACTAGGCTATTTTTATAGGCCAACATTCGATATTAGACCCGATATTAGACCATTAGTTATGCAGCATAAGCATTGGTGGAATATCCCTACACACAATCTTTTCGACACCCTAGCTAATCTCAAGTCAGTAGATTTACAGCAAATGATAACCTTAAGGCAGCATCACGACTGGCTAGACACAGAGGAGTCAATTCCTAGCGTGGGTCATGGGTTGCTTTTGTCCACAAATGACAACGTTAATCTTTATTATGAAGATTGGATAACAGACGTGGAGGCTGCCATAGATATAGCACCGATCTCGAAGGCCTTGTCCATCGTGCCCCCCATTGCACAAATCGATCAAATATTATCCATAGGGGCAGAAGGAACTGGGATAAATCAATGCCTAGGTAAGGTGAACACCAGCCAGTTCCTGTTTTGGAATGTGGCAGGGTTAACTTCTAAAGTTACAAATACCTTGTGGATTGACTTTACTAGAAAGTTTGAAATTTTTAGCCTTCAGGAGACCTGGGCGACACAGCCGATTCACATCACGGGCTATAAAACTTTCCATACCCCAGCCGTCCAATCACCATTTGGTAGAGCCAAAGGTGGTCTATGTACTTATGTCTCCAACCTTTTGGACATAGGAAAGATAGTCCTTAACGTGTCAGATAAGCATTACCAGATTATCAGCATGCATATTGATAGAGATTTTTGTATCGTGTTAACGAACTTTTATAATAATGTGGCACCTGAATTGTTCGAGGGGACCATGAGACGCATGTGTGGCGATTTGCATAAGCTACATGCTGGTTCACCCAAAGACGTGTGTGTTGTTTGGGGGGGGATTTTAACTCGTATTTATGCCCATACGTTGATAAAGGGGTCTGTGGCATAGGCTATGAAAAGGGTTCAGGCTTCCCCCATTTCTCTCATTCAAGGCAAGGAGATGTTCTAAACGAAATCATGTTTGAACTTGATATGGATTTTGCAAATAACTTATGTTCTCTTACGGCTCCTTTTCATCTGACTTTTAACGGGCGAGGTACTTTCACAATAATAGATTTTGTTCTAATTTCATGTAAATACTCCACTTATATCAAGGATTTTAGGACACACAAGATTGCTCCAAGCGATCATTTTCCGATTAGTATGGAACTGGTGGCGCATAAAAATTCTAAAAAGACCGGTGGTAACCCTATATATTCTGCAGAAAACATCACCCTGTCAAGACAAAATGGTTATGCCCTTAAATGGGCAAAAGTAGACCCAGGGATTTTCATGGAGAAAGTAGTGAAAGGATTCTCTTACGAGGTTTCAATTTGCTTAAATGAGTATTCATCACACCAAGAAATTGTAATTAATTTTTTTAATATTTCTAACTTTGTTAAAGAAACCCTATATGTAAAAGGGAGAAAGAACAGTAATATTAAACATGGGTGGTTTGACAATAAGTGTACGAAGGCCCATGCTAAACTTAAAAATGCCTTGCACGCTAAAGTGAAAGACCTAGATTATATTAGAAAGGCAAGACATGAATATAAGAGGGAATTAAAAGCAAAAAAGTCTGCCTTAAAAGAGGATGCCGGCAGGCCTTACACGATGCTTTGTTTAACCGTGACTCATCAGCCTTTTGGAAGGCCGTAAATGCCGCCTTCCTGGCTGGAATTGATAATGCCATAATAGAGACGCAATAACCGAGCATGATTGGATCACTCATTATTCAAGACTATACGGATATTTGATCCAAACAGATCAGGACATTTCAGCAATTGAGGTGGAAATCAACCACCCTCTTATTTCTAGCAACATACCTTTACATTTCACTCTGAGGGCCATATGTAGATAGCTAAATACTGGTCGGTAACGGCCGAAAATCGGTAATTTTCCCGTTAACGACCGGTATTTAGCCCTTTCCAATGTAGGAGGCAGGTTTTAAGGATTCGGTAATTTACCGAATCAGTATTTTAAGAAATCGGTAAAATACCGATTCGGTAAATTACCGAATTCTCAAATCCAATGTAGGGAGCACTCAAGTGAGTGCTTTTTTGATTCAAGGATTCGTTATTTACCACCAACTACAGGTTGGTGGTAAATACTGAATACCTGTTAAAAAGCACTTTTGTGCTTTTCTAGATGTCCCATGTGGCAGACATACATGCCCTTAGGGCATGTATGTGCGCCACATGTGCACACATGCACGATTCAGGGGTGCAACAGGGTGTCAATGTGACACCCTGGAATCTGCTCCCCCTATTACCGAATCGGTATTTACCGAATCGGAAATAGTCAATGGCTTCCCATTCATTCCTATGGGCCTCCAGGCCCATAGGAATGAATAGGAAGGTATTCCTTATTACCGATTCAGTTAATACCGAATCAGTAATACCGAATATTACCGAATCGGTAAAATTTACCGATTTTTTACCTACATTATATTTACCGATTCATAAATACCGAATCTGTAAAATTCGGTATTTAAGAATCGGTAAATATAAATTACCTACATATGGCCCTGAGTGAGGTAATTTCCGCCATTAACTCAAGTCAAGGGGGTAAGGCCGCGGGGCCTGATGGGATCCCAGTAGATCTTTTTAAATTTAATGTAGAATTCTGGGGCCCACTATTAACGCAGGTCTTCAATGCTTGCTGCTCAAGAAGCTTCCTACCGACCTGGTATGAATCCATAATAGTGCCCATATTTAAAAAAGGCGATAGGGAAAACCCAGCCTGTTACCGCCCTATTTCTTTGCTGGACTCCACAGTTAAGATAGTGGGGCAAGTCCTGCTTGATAGGCTACAGCTGTGGGAGGAAGAGAAGTCAATATTAAGCGATCTCCAATACGGCTTCCGAAAAGGCTTGGGTACAATCGAACAGAGCCTAAATCTACACATTTTTATATATAAGAATACAAAGGCCAAAAGGGAAATTTTATATTTAACTTTTGTGGACTTAACAGCAGCATTTGACTGCGTTAATCATGAAAAGCTTTGGTCCGTTTTAGAGGAGATGGGAGTAGATGCCTTAATAGTCATTTTTTTAAGGCAGTTATACTCAGGGGCAAGGGGCAGGGTATGGAAGGGGTAGTGAGTGCTCCAAGCACTTCAATGTGATGAGGGGTGTAAGACAAGGGTGCATCTTAGCCCCGTTTCTCTTCTCACTTTATATAAATAACCTAGAAACTGTTCTGGTTATGGAGTGTAAGGATCTACCAGCAGCTTCGTCCCGGCCTATACCCACATTCATGTATGCAGATGATGCGGTCCTCATGGGCCGCACTCCGAATACATTGCAGAACATTGTTAACACGTTTGTTAATTACATGTCAGGTTTGGGACTTACCATCAACTGTTTGAAAACTTACACAATGTATTGCGGGGCTGGTCTAAAAAGAAAGACAAAAACCCTCTTTATACAATCAAAGCCAATAGATAGTGTTACAACCTTTTTCTATCTTGGAATTTTATTCGATCACTCAGGTCTTTGGTCCCAGCCAATCAAGGCCAGAAGACTTTTATTTACTAAATCCCTGATGGCGCTGCAAAATTTCAGTAGAAAACTAGGCAGATGCTGTCCCTCTGAAATGTTACAGATTTATAGAGCTACATGTGTGGCTATTGCCACTTATGGAGCAGGAATATTGGGCTACGTAAGCGTAAACATATTGCAATCTGCCGAAAACAAGTTTCTCAGGTCACTTTTGGGCGTCCCAGACAGTACATCAAACTACATATGTCATCAAGAACCGGGTATGCCCTATTTGGAGGACTTAATTAAGATCCAACCTAGCCTCCTGTGGCATAAAGTTTGGACTTCAGAGGAGACGGCTTTTAACCGCCATATATTAACAGATGCCCAGGCGTTGGAAGGAGTCAGGCGGATAAGAAGGCTAGAATATGTAAGAATATTCTTGACCAATTTAGGCCGTCCTGAATATTATAAAGAACCGCAAACATTGTGTACTGTATCTAGGAAAGATTTTAAAGCAATTTGTTTACAATACTTGGGCGAAATTAGAAACATCATAGAAATAAAGAAGTCCACGGTCCAAACATATTCTATGACCTATACTACTACTGCTATACAAACGTATATCACCCTGATAACAAATGATTATGAGAAATTTCTGTTGACCCGGTTCAGATTGAATATTTTACACAGAAGCTTGAGTTTTCCCGCGCCAAATGATTGGTCAAGAATTGTATGTAAATGTCCCTGTGATGATGTCTCGACCCAATCGACATTACATATAATTTTTTTTGTAAATTTTACTCTAACCCTAGAAAAATGTCGATCATTCCAGATTTAAAAAGATCAGGTCTAAAACAATGTCAACTAGCGTTTCGTTTTCTGCAGTCACTAGACAGTTAATTTATTATCGCTTCTGTAACTGTATTCATGAAACATGTTTTTAAATACCGCAAATCTATTCTGTAATGTTCTTGATATGGTTTTAATGATTGTAGGAACTGATATTTTAAACTGTATTGATTTAGGTAAATGAACTTTTATGGTCAACTTTATCAGTTACCGAATAAAGTAATTTTGAATTGAATTGAACAAAAATAAATGTGTATAGCTCGTGTGCTGCATATAATTTCTTCCTATTGAATGTTTTTTACATTTTAGGTGAATTGTATTGAAACCCCGCTTTTTTGCCTACAAATTATTAAAGTTTTCTTGAGGAGCGTTAAATCAATAAGGTTTGCCTCGCACATCACAAAAGTATCGCAATATTTCATGCAGGACGTCTGAAGGTTCAGCCAAATTAAGTGCACATTGCCCTTTAAAATGCAACTCTGGGCTATGTTTTTCCCAAAATTTCTCAGGGGAGATCCTACGGAGCGGACTAGAAGTTGGTCTGGTTTGCTTCACTTTGGATCGTATGGTATGTACGCCCCTCCACGTTACGCCCTCCACGTTCACGGTTCACCAGCCACCACTACTTAGGTTTTTTTTTTAACGTTGTTCATTAGCAGCAAACGCACACATAAGACAAAAGGAGGTCAGTAAATGTAGCATCATAACACAAAAGAGTCGGTGACATAATATCGCGTGCCCGAGCTTGCACGATGTATGGAAAACATGAAAAGAAGAAAGGCGAGGGCATTTCCTTTTAGCAAACTACTTTCACTTTCACAAGACTTGTATTTATAGCAATTCTCATTTATCTAGGAAACCTGCAACAGCTAGCACTGTAAAAACATGTTTTTTAGTAACAAATTTAATCCTGACCACCATATTCTTATTATGTTAGAAATGGTTTCTTACCTCACGGATCTCTCTGCATGTCACCTTCTTCTCTCCTAGCAATGAGGAAACGTAAAGAACAGAAAGCAACGATATGTGTGTGCGGAAAGTCACGGAAAGACCCAGGGCAAACTCCACCCAGATAGCGAAGCCGACAGGTAGAGCCTGTTATAGCTCACGCGGTGGAGGTACAGCAGTTCACGCACGCGACATTTTCAACGTGAACGTCAGAATCACAAGGGTCGTATTACGCACACTAGATTATAAAGTGAATTGAAAGCTTGATCATACGGTGGTTGATTGAGTCTCACCACTATCGAATGTTTGTTAATGAAAAACACCCGATAAACACAACACCTGAATGCAATGGTAGTTAAATTAAAATCATGAAGAAAAAATACAATGCGAGTCAAAATCAGTCCAGATGTAGCTCAGAAGCTCTGCTGTCCACATTCCATTAAGAGGAATACATAAAAAAGGGTATTTAACAAGCTCTGGCCCGCCAATGTGTTTGTCACTTACAGTAATCACCTCTCTGTGCAGATAGGAGGACTCTGCATCACAGCCTGGTGCCAGCACCCATGAACAATACCACACACAAACTGTCAATCAATGAAGAGGATCCTTCAGTTATCAGCCATTATGGCTGCCAGGTCCACCTGCTCAGCTGCTAGTGCAAACGAGGTGTGTGAGCGCTTCCAGGAGTGCAGACTGGGGTATGTGAGAGTGCTGTTAGTATTCATGTTTTTGTTCTCACCATAAGGGCTTCAACAATCACCGTTACATTGTAATTGAAATCATGGGTCAAGACATCCTCTGTACTTACGTAACAACAAATAAGTCATGCTCTTGAAACAAGGCAGCAACAGTTGTTGCTCGGCAGATGCCTCTTGCTTCGGTTGTTAGCATGGACAAAGCGTTTTTCCTAATGAGGCTGCCAAACTGTTGGACTTGGCCCTTTTTGCAGGGTCATCCCTGAACTTTTTGCCTTCCTCCTGTATTTTCTCTGAACTGTTTTTGTTGGTTTTATGACTCTGGGCACTTTACCACTGCTGGTCAGTGCTAAGGTGCATATGCTCTCCCTTTATTGTAAATTAATTGTATTGATTAGTGACTCCTTGATTGGGTTATTTGATTTAACTGTCAGACCCTAGTACAGTGCACCATGTGTGCCCAGGGCTTGTAAATCAAATGCTGCTGGTGGGCTTGCAGCAGTTGTTGTGCCACCCACAGAAGCAGCCTGCAAAGTGTGTCTCAGGCCTGCAATTGAAAAGTCTGTGTGCTGTCTAGTACTACCCTGCTGACTTAGTAAGTGCACCTGCTGGAGCAGGGTTTTCTATTGAAACTTGAACTTCAGTTTATGTTCAATTTGTCATACTTAAAACTATTAAGAATTAATTACTAGATATTAATTGCTGTTGAGTGGTTTTATACTAATCAACTTTACTAATGAAAGGATCACACGTGGGAATGCATTTGTGTGGCTATATTAAATACGTGAACTAAGTTGGTGAGCTAATTAATTAAATACGAGTGGCTAAAGTGTTATTTGTTATGTGTTTGCGCTTTGAAATAATATGTTTTAATGCTTCTTTATGTTGCAGATGGCTAGATAATTACATACACATAAGGGTATTAGTGGGAATTAACACTGTATAATTATTACGATGTAGTAACATTGTTTGTGTTTCTTTTAATTAAGATTGTCCATTCTGGCCTAGTGAAAGATGGCCGATATTTACAGCCTGCATTTGAGTAGATGAGATACGAAGAGAGGCCTCGCTGAATATGGTTGAAAACCTGGCCTCGGCCTCTGATGACTGTATTAAAAGTTTCCGTGAGGACATCAGCTCTGGGCTCGTTTCCAGCTAGCCTTGGAGAGGAACAGTAGCCACAATGAACATTTTGATAATCTTGCAGTGGCTTCACTATAATTCCGGAGAAGAGCATCTATGAATGTTGCAGTTTTCAGTTTGTGCTTCCTTCTTCCGTGTTTTTATTTTTGTGATATTCGAGAGCGGAGGTTTTTCTAAATGTTGCGAGCCAACATCCTTTCCTGCTCGCTCTGCTCAGCGGACGTTTGGAGCTTGTTTGTAACTTTTAATGTGTAAGTTTAGTATAAATATTGTTAGACTAGAGAGGGTCTGAGGCCACTTCTTCCCGAACTTATGCTCGAGAGGATCGATGCTGATTGAGAGGACGGCGACTCGGGAGACTTTACTGAGAGACCTGTCCTGACCCAATTACGACATTTAGCTAGAATAGGTAACTATGAGAATAATGATTTTGCTATTGGATGTCTTTCATTTGAATTAATTTAGATAAATAACCTTTGTTTGAATTCCAGTGTCGGGTGGTTATTTCTTTGTCATTTATTGAGATCTCAAATGTGTTCTTATTGTTTAAATCATGACTCAAGACTAATCAATTAGGTCGCATTGACCTCAGTTTAGATGCAGATTGATTTAGGAGTTCTCTCGTATATTTAGTGTGGATAGAGTAATAGAATGAATGTTGGTGTGATGGGCCCTAGTGTATGATGAGTGTATGTGCGTATGACTGTGGAATTACTCTGTCCATGGAAGTAGGGAGAATTTATATGCTCTGATCTGCAGCAGTTTCCTGGTAGCAGTATGATGGTTTAATTATTGTCTTGATCTGATAGATTGCTTATACATAGGCTTTTGGATTCATTGGTTATTGATTGATGTTGATATATGTACTAACACTAGATGTTGAAGTCGTCGTATTGAGTTATATGTAGTGTGTACGGCTTCTGGAACGTAGGGAGCTGGTGACGGTTCCGTAGTAGGGCAGAGGGAAGTGAGTGCTGCTCTCGGGAAAAACGGGATTGTTGGCCCTGTACGTATGCAGGGAAAAGCGTGTGACAATTGAAGTTGCGCGTCGCATTGTCTGGGTTCGGAATCAGTGACATTCGTCGTGTGTTACTACTAGAGATATGTTTTCTGTATAATAGGAGTGTGTATGATAGCGAAGGTTATCTGTGAAACTCTGGTCTTAAGTCCCAGGGATCCGTAAGGTTTGCCGTTAAAGCTTATCGCTGGAGAAGTAATAGGTATTCTCTGAGCTTGTTTGAAGGACTGGGCAGAGGTAAGCGCTGCTTGGTTAACGTGTGTTATAATTCTGTAGTGGGACAGATTGTTCGCTGTTCTCGGGAAAGGCAGGATTCTGTGTAAATGTGCTACATTTTCTGGTGTGAAAGTGCGTGAATGTATGAGCATTTAGTTGATTGTGAGACTCTTTGGAGCATTCCGGGAGGAAGCAGTTAATGGATGCATGTTAGAAGGGCAGAGTAGAGGGATGTGCTACTGTGTCAACGAAAGTAATAATTCCGTAGTGGAGCAGAGGTAAGCGCTGTTCTAGAGAGAAGCGGGATTCTTGTGAGAAAGACCTTTCTTTACTATTCTGTGGTTAGCGAAGCAGACAATGGAGATGTTTATATGTTGTAATTAATAGATTTTGTAGAATCTGAAACAGAGTCTACCAAGAAGGCTTTGTAAAGGAGGGGTAGACGAGTGACAGGAGACAGGAGTAGAAGCGACTGCAGCGACTACTGACGTCAGAAAAGACCGCGCTGTGATTGGACGGTGGATTAGAACAGTGCTCGCGCTGTGATTGGTGTGTTGGTGTGAGCCGCGCAGGGATTGGAAGGAGTACAGGGTGACGTAGACGCTCCAGGATTGGTGCGTTGGTGTGAGTCGCGCTGTTATTGGACAAAGATCGTACAGTTGCGGAAAAGACTAGAGGATAGTGGTAAACGCGAAAATGTATTACCAAACGGAGGAAAAGAAGAAAAAATCCTTGTTCGGTAAAATTAAAAAGTGGTTCGACAAGGATAAGAACGTAATAACTAGAGAAGGTGAATTACTACCTCCGACAAGAACTCCTGCATCCTTCATGGTTGCGAAATATGGGTATCATACCTGTATTTGGTTAGACAATTGGGCTAAGTACACTAAAGAAGATGGTGTTTTAGCGTTCCCGGAACATGGTTCATTTAATCTGGCTGTGTTGAGAAATTTACGGGAGAAAATGATGTGTCTGGAGCCTAGACCAAGGCCGACACAGTTCGAGGCATTGGTAGAATGGGAAGATGAGGTGCATGAGCGAGAAAAGCAGAGGAGTGGAGGTAATTATAGATACATTTTTGGGAGG
The DNA here is from genome assembly GCF_964204655.1 of Triturus cristatus. Taxonomy (NCBI): domain Eukaryota; kingdom Metazoa; phylum Chordata; class Amphibia; order Caudata; family Salamandridae; genus Triturus; species Triturus cristatus. Next base: position 272,233,369 of record NC_140595.1, on the reverse strand, counting down.
AAATATGATCGTGAAACTCATCATGATCGAATGAGGAGATGGCGAGATGCTAGTATGTCAGAGGGATTGTATCCTATGAGAACTATTGAAGAGACGGAAGGGAGGAAAGGTACGGAGAAGGTACCTGATGCAGAGTTAAGAAGGTATGGGGCTAATGATTATGAGGATGAAGTCTTGGATGACATGATTTACAAGAGACCACCTCCATATAGACCAGAACCAGAAGTGAGAACACCAGTTGCTACACCAATAAGAGATACTTTGCGAATTGTTAAAACAGAAATTGCGACACCTGATTTGAAAAGTGGTAGCTCTTTCGCCGAAAGGGAGAGAGAGAGAGAGCGAGAGAGAGAGAATGCAATTGGGGATGAGAAAACAAGAGAATTAGCTAGAACCACATCTGAGTTGACTGAGAAAATTAGAGAACTAACGAAGAATCTAGAAGCAGTTACAGTGCCTGTAACCATTGGTCCGGTTATGCCTATTTTTGATAAGCAAAGAATGGGTGAAAATGGTTTGACAGTTCCCTATGTAGGAAATGGTTTGGTTGGTTCTTCGGAAGAGTCAGGAATAAGGACGGGAGAAAATCATTTGAGACAGTTGAGACATGACACATGTAGTGGAGGGTCAGATGTACAGCCTAATTCAGGATTGAATACTGGTTGTTTAGGAGGATCAATATTGGAACCACAGAGGATGGCAGAACAAGTGGGTGCAGTGAAAAGATCTACAGAAATAACAGCTGAGGATTTGAATGATTGGTTGAAGGTTCTCCAGAAGAAGGATAAAGATGCTCAGGCAATTGATGTAGCCAGGTTGCGTATAGAATTGGAGGAGCTTATAGCAGGAACAATTCCTACAGAAATGTTGAAAAATCATCATGATGGTGAGTTGTTATTCATGTGCAAGAGTATCACCTGGAGGGCTAAGAGTACACATGACAGGTTAAAAGGAATAGCGAGTGAACTAGGAGTTGATATGGATAAGGTGAAAGCTTTGCAGAAGCCTTATAGATTTTTCTGACAAAGATATTGAGAACCTAAATGATGTTGGCAGAACAGGGCAGATTAAGGAAATGATTTCCTTATTGCGAAAATGGGGTGATGTTGAAAAGTGGAAGGATAGGTGGTACAAGAAAAGGGAAGATTCAGTGGACAGGACTTACTCAGCATTTCCCATGAGAGAAAAAGAGAAAACAGTGGATGCTTATCCTATGAGAGAGATTCCTGGAGGAGGATATGTACATGTCCCATGGACTAGACAGGATATTTTGTCATTTACGAATGATTTCCCTCGACTGAGAGAAAAGCCCGTCGAGTGGTATAGGCAGGTAGACAGGTTTGTGAAATTGTCAAAAGTGCTGTGGATTGACCTGAATAGTCTGTTTGATATAATTGTTCCAGCAGACTTGTGGGCAGAGTGTAAAATAGTTGTGGATTGGCCTGCTAAAGAATACCCAAGGGATCAGAAAACAGGAGCTCCAGACCCGGAGGTTATGAGAAAATATGAACAGGTTATTGTGTTTCTGAAGAATAAGGTACCCCCTAAAGAGACAGACTGGGTTAAGATAGATCGAACACATCAGGAAGCAAAAGAATCAGTTCATGCTTTCTATGAAAGGCTGATATTGGCTTTTAAACAATTCAGTGGAGATGAACACCTGGGTGATAAGGATTTGAGTCATTTTGTATACAGATTTGTATATGGCTTGAGACCTGAAATCAGTGAGATGATTCGAGAGCACACAGTCGATTGGCAGAGTAAGAAGATTGATGAGATCTTAAGACATGCGAAATACTTCAGTGATGAAATTGAGGCAAAACAAAGAAAGCTGAAGGAGAAAGCAATGTGGGCACAGGTGAAAGTTGCAGAAAGACAAGAAGCACAGCTGGTGGAACAAGCAAATAATCCAGGAAATAGGCCCAGATATGGCACAGGAAAAGGAAAGGGGAATTTAGAAGAGGCCAAAAAGAAGTTCCCATGTCACAACTGTGGACAGTTGGGGCATTGGAGATCCGAGTGTACGAATCCACCATTAGTAAGTAATGAGAATAAATCATTGAATCAACAGGTGCAGAACGAGGGGTGTAATCATCAGCAACAACAGCAGAAGGTTGTCAGACAGCAGAGTCAAGAGCCAAAACCGCCCTTGCCGCAGAATAGAGGGTCTCAGAAATATAACCAGGACTCAGGATTCTACAATGATGAGCAGGTAAACAAACCGAGACGTACTAACCCGGTACAGCAATACTGGTTAAAGAATGAGGGGAGCGAGTCTGAAGGGGATTATTGACGGTGCCGAAGAGAGGAGGAAGAGTGCATACTTGGAGCAACTCTAGAAATAGACCAGGCAGGACCATTTGTAGATGGGAAAATAAATGGGGAAAGTGTTACTTTTTTGGTAGACACAGGAGCGATGAGATCAACTGTCAGGTCAGCAGATATGAGAAATCTTCCTCTCTCGGACGAAGCAATCCAAGTGGTTGGTGTAGCTAATACACAGATTAAGACTCGTCTTACTGAACCAGTAAGGGTAAGAATAGGGAAATTTTCAGATATGCACAGATTTGTCGTGTGCGACACTAGTCCAGTGAACTTGTTAGGTAGGGACTTACTGTGTAAAATGAATAGCACAATTTTTCGTACTCCGGATGGAATAGCTTTTGAGACACCAGATGAGGATGTTTTGTATAGGATGACTCTAGATAATAGAGAAAGTGAGATTGTTGGAACATATGCTGTGTTTAATCCAGATGATTTGCCTCAAGAGCTGAGGAACACAGTAAAAGCAGCAGTTTGGGATTTTACTGGAGAAGATGTGGGATTGATGAATAATGTAGATCCAGTGAAGATTACAGTAAAAGAGGGAATCACTTATCCTAATATCCCACAATACAAACTGACACCAGAAATAATTGAAGGAATAACACCTATAATAGATAAGATGATTCAGCAAGGTGTTTTGAGAGAGTTACTGAGTAGCCCGTGTAATTCACCGATAATGGGGCTGAAGAAACCTAATGGGAAATTCAGGATTGTTCAAGATTTGAGAAAAGTTAACAAAATTGTGGTATCATGTTGTCCCATTGTGCCAAATCCATCAGTGATTTTGTATCAGATTCCTCATGATGCTGAATGGTACACAGTAATTGATTTGTGTCATGCTTTCTTTTCAATTCCATTGCATCATGACAGTCAGCCGATTTTTGCATTTCGGTTTGGACAGCGTATTTTGGCATGGTGCCGTATCCCACAGGGGTATACAGAGAGTCCTTCAATATTTAATCAGTTGCTGAAAAAATCATTGGAGAGTTTGATCATGCCTGAAAGCTCAGTACTAGTACAGTATATCGATGACCTACTGGTGGCATCGAAGACACGTGAAGCTTGTGAAGTAGATACCATAGCTTTACTGAATCATCTGGCAGATGGAGGGTTAAAGGTATCTCCGGCCAAATTGCAGTTTTGCAAGAAAGAAGTACATTATCTTGGACACAATATTGAGAAAGGTTTGAGAAAGGTGACCAATGACAGAATCAAAATTATCAGAGGAATGAGAGCCCCAATGACCCAGAGAGAGGTGAGGATGTTTCTGGGAATGGTGGGTTATTGTAGTCAGTGGATAAGTAATTTTTCCCTGATAGCAAAGCCACTGGTTAAATTGACTAAAAGTGAAGTGAGAGACCCATTGGAACTGAATGCAGAACAAATGGCAGCATTTGAAGAATTAAAGAGCAGATTGTGTGAAGCTCCTGCTCTGGGAATGCCAGACTATGAGAAGGAGTTTGAATTGTACTGTAGTGAGAGAAATGGATGTGCACTTTCAGTGTTAATCCATAAACATGGACGACTGAGAAGGCCGATTGCGTACTTCTCATCAACACTTGACCCAGTAGCTGTGGTTTTGCCAGGTTGCCTGAAAGCAGTAGCTGCTACATGCAGAAGTTTGGAACAGAGTGAGGGCATAATAATGGGATATCCTGTAAGGGTGTTCGTACCTCATGATGTGGCAATTCTTTTGACAAGAAGCAGGACTCAATATATGTCACATAGTCGGCTGACTAAATATGAGAAAATCATTCTGGGAGCATCAAATGTAACTCTTGAGAGATGTGTGAATGTGAATCCAGCGACACTGTTGCCAGATGCTGAAAATGTGAATGTGGGAGATGATGTTGATCATGATTGTTTGGATGTGCTCGATTACTGCACAAAACCGAGACCAGACATAAGAGATCTGCCACTGCCTGAAAGTGATCATGTGCTGTTTGTGGATGGATCATGTTTGAGAACAGAGGAGGGTGTGCTAAGTGCAGCATATGCAGTGTGCAAGGTTTCAGAAGTTATGGAAGCTTCGTCTTTGAAAGGAGTTAGATATGCTCAAGTGGCTGAATTGGTGGCATTGACAAAAGCTTGCAAGATTGGGAAGAATTTGAGAGTGACTGTGATGACTGATAGTCAGTACGGATTTGGAGTGGTTCATGATTTTGGCCTACTTTGGCTACAGAGAGGTTTCTTGACGTCGAGTGGGACTCCTATAAAGAATGCTGAATTGATTGGGAAGTTGCTTGAGGCGATACAGCTGCCTAAAGAACTAGCAGTTGTGAAATGTGCTGCTCATGGACAAGGAGATGATTTTGTTACTCTTGGTAATCGCTTTGCAAATGACATAGCACAGTATTGTGCAAAGAACAATCATTCGATTAACAGGGGAAGAGAAAGGGAAATGTCTTTTTGTTCTGTGATGTTTACTAATGTCCTGGAAACATGGGATGAAGTGAAACAGTTGCAGGATGAAGCAGGAGATGAGGAAATGAGAGATTGGATCAAGGCAGGTTGTGCCCCAAGAGAGAAAGATCATGTTTGGATCTATAGGGATGGAAGACCAGTCATGACAAATTCCATGTTGTCAACAATGGCAAGAATGTATCATGGCCAGGGACACCTGGGGAGGGACGCTATGATTAGGTCCTTTAAACAAACCTGGTACAATGCAAAGTTCAGGCTGATTGCAGAGAGCATCTGTCAGAGATGTTTGATTTGTCAGCAGTTCAATACTGGAAAGAAAACAGTGGTGAGCCTAGGAACAATAGGCAGAGAAGGAGGTCCTTTTACCAGGATGCAAATAGATTTCATTGAAATGCCCCAAGTGAACAGATTGAGGTATGTTCTAGTGGTAGTCTGTTTGTTCTCAAGGTGGGTGGAAGCATATCCGACTAGGAGAAATGATGGAATAACAGTGGCAAAGTTACTGTTAAGGGAGTTGATTCCTAGGTACGGGTTCCCAGTGACAATTGAGTCAGACAGAGGGGGACACTTCTACAATGAGCTCATGAGTTTAATTTGCGAAGCATTGAGCATACAGCAGAAGCTACATTGTGCATACAGGCCAGAGGCTTCTGGTGTTGTTGAACAGATGAATGGCAAAATCAAAAACAGAATTGGTAAGATGTGTTTAGCCACTGGAATGAAATGGCCTGATGTCTTGCCTCTAGTGCTAATGACTATTAGCTCTACACCAGACAGAACTACAGGGTTGAGTCCACATGAAATATTGATGGGACGAGCAATGAGACATGCATTCGTGCCTGTCAACAAGTTGATGACAATAACTGATGACATTATTTTGGATTACTGTAAAGGCCTGGCTGACGCAGTTCATTCTGTGTTTCACCAGGTTGGAGAAGACACCACCACACTTGAAAAGAAGCAAGCCCATGATCTAAGTCCAGGGGACTGGGTGAGAATAAAGGTGCACAGAAGAAGAAATTGTTTGGTTCCAAGGTGGGGAAGGCCAAGACAAGTCATTCTGACTACGACGACTGCTGTGAAGTGTGCTGGGAGTGAGGAACTGGGTGCATGCAAGTCATACTCTGAGAGTTCCGAATCCGAAAGATGGGACTGGTCAAGAGTACTTTGAAGAGTCAGATTCCAGTGATGATGCAGACACTGAACCGGTGAGAAGAAAAAAGAATCCTGAAAGGGGGGAAGGAGAAAGAGAGTCAGGTGATTCTTTTTTCTTACCAAGAGAGGCTTCAAGAAGAACATTGAGGACCTCAGGAGAAAGTTCAGATTCTGGAAAGGTGCCTGAAGTTTCAACGAGCAGTGAAAAAGAAAGAGCGAAAGAAAGAAGAGAAAAGAGCAATTCTACAGAGACTACACCTGAGTCAGATGAAGAGATTGAGAATCCACCTGAGATAACTTCTAAAGAAGTAGGGTCAGAAGAAGATAGAGAGGGACAGATTGCGGAAGACCCCCGAGGAGATGTAGATAACATTCTTGATAAGCTTGGTGAAGGGACAAGTAGACAGCAAGAAGATTGCGTGTTGGAGACCCGAGGAGGGGCAGTAGAAGGGAAATCTCAATCGGTGGAGAAGAAGTCTGTGGAAAAAGAGAAAATCGTTGATGAACAAGAGGCAAATGAGACAGAATCGGATGAGAGTGAGAATGAGAAACCAGAGGGTCGAGTTCTGAGAAAGAGGACTTGGATTGGAGAGAGAAACAACAGGGAAGTGAAACAGAAAAGGAGCGTAAAGGGAGATCTTTGGCCGAACAAGATAAAGAGGCTGAGGTATCGACTGACACGAGCAAATTCATCAAAGGCTGAACAGGTGAATGAGGTGTCGAGTCAGAATCAAGCAAAAGAGGAAGAACAAAAGAAATCAAAGGAACCAGAGGAGATTAAGAGAATCAGACAGCCCAACCAGAAGTATAGGTCACCAGAATGGACGTATGTGGCACTGTCTGAAGAAGAAGAGGCAGAAAGTCAAGGAAATCCAGAGGGGGCCTTACGGGAAGTGGTTGAGGAGGAGAAAACTGTTGGAATCCTGAAAGTTATCTTGACTGACATTGGAGAAGAGTCGGATGCTCAGGATATTGAAGATCTGATACAATTTGATGTTGCTGAAGAAGAAGTGAAAAGTGATGAAAATCCAAATTGAGTGAACTAAAGGAGTCACTTGGGAAAGAGTAAAAAGAAGAGTTCTGAAATTAACAGATTTTAATTCTAGGGATTCGGTAGTGGTGTAGTAGAGGCTAAGCCAAAAGACACTGCCAAAGTAATAAGATGGCTAACACAGAAAATAATCAAAGTAGATGTACCTTCTTGAAAAGATGGTGTAGAGTGTGCTGCTGTTGTACAGGATTATTAATGCTACTATGGAGTGTACTTGCTTTACTAGTTACTTTTAGAGTTACAATAGATACTTTTGGAATACATACTGAGAATGTGACTAACATAGAGAGGAGTTCACAGAAAGTAGTTCCAACTAGAATTAGTAATATGTACATACATAAGGATAGATCGATTAATGATTTTTCTAGCAATGTTTTTTCAAAATTGTTGTACGAATACGTAAAGACAATGGAAGTAAGGGATTGCTACGTCTGTATGCAATTGCCTGCATCCGTTTCAGAGGGAGTTACTTATCATCATCTTCCGGCTACGTATGGGATTTCATGTAGTGTGTTAAGTAGTGTTTTTTATTTGCTAGGGAAAATAGATTATGAGATGTCTAATAAAGATAACATTTTTGGGCAATTGCCTATGAATAAAAAACTGAATCCAGCTAAAGAAGCTAACATTTTTGGTGAGATTTTTATTGAGACAGAAGAATTAACATTAGATTACATTTTTAGAAACAATCTAACCTGTAGTTTGAAAGAAGAAGAAAAGGCTTTCTTAGACATGGTAGAGGAAAGGAGAGTGAGCATGCATGAAAAGGCAGGGGAATATAAGATGAGTGAGACAATATGGGATATTGAGATGGGAAAAGAGTTGAAGAGAGGGGCCAGTCCAACATTGGCTTTAGATGCACCACAGAAGGGTAAACTATGCATTACTAAAAGGAAATCCCAATATGATAATTATTTCGTTGGGACTAGTGAGTGTCATGATACATACTTTATTGCAACAGGATGGGGATTCAAAGGAGGAGAAGATCCAGTTTTCCCGGGAGTGTATTATATTTGTGGGAATAAGGCTTATTACAGGTTGCCTGACCATTGGTATGGCACATGTTATGTTGGCCTGGTCTTTCCAAAGATTTTCCATATAGATAAGATAGAAGATGCAGAACAGATTAATCTACTAACGCGCTTTAAGAGAGAAACTTGGTCAGAAATTGTAGGAGATATTTTTGGAGCTTTAATTCCAGCAGTGGGAATTTCATTGAATGCATATGGAATTCGGAAGCTGTCAACAGTGGTGGATCGCTTATCGACAAGCACCGCTGGAGGGTTTCTGTTGGTGAATACAGAGATGGTTGCCTTACGCGCCATGTCAATGCAAAATCGACTTGCCCTTGATATTCTATTGGCCAAAGAGGGTGGAGTCTGTGGAATGCTGAAAGTTCAACATTGTTGCACTTACATTCCTGACGAAAGCAGAGATCTAAAGGTCTATATCAAAAATATTACGGATTTACATGAAGAATTAGTACCACTGGAAGCTGAAAGTATCTGGACTAAAATGGCTAATAAGATGATTGCTGTTAAGAATTTTATTGCTAAGATAGGTAGTACAATTTTTGGTAAAATATTATTTCCATTGACATGTGTGATTGTTGCTTTATTGATTCTTAGATTAGGGTGTTTATGTTGTAGAAATAGGAGGAGTAAAAACAAAATTGTTAAAGAAAATCTTAAAAAGAGGTCAAAAAGAGACCCACAAGAAATAGAATTGGAAGAATTTAGAGAGAGTGTGTACTTAGAATCGAAAAGAGATGATGAAAGAGAAACTGGTGTGTAGCATGTATGCAAGAAGACATTTGAACTTCTCTTAGAAATGGGAACTACATTTTTTGGGTTTGATTTTTGTGGTGATAATATATCACCAAAGGGGGGATTGCTGGAGCAGGGTTTTCTATTGAAACTTGAACTTCAGTTTATGTTCAATTTGTCATAATTAAAACTATTAAGAATTAATTACTAGATATTAATTGCTGTTGAGTGGTTTTATACTAATCAACTTTACTAATGAAAGGATCACACGTGGGAATGCATTTGTGTGGCTATATTAATACGTGAACTAAGTTGGTGAGCTAATTAATTAAATACGTGTGGCTAAAGTGTTATTTGTTATGTGTTTGCGCTTTGAAATAATATGTTTTAATGCTTCTTTATGTTGCAGATGGCTAGATAATTACATACACATAAGGGTATTAGTGGGAATTAACACTGTATAATTATTACGATGTAGTAACATTGTTTGTGTTTCTTTTAATTAAGATTGTCCATTCTGGCCTAGTGAAAGATGGCCGATATTTACAGCCTGCATTTGAGTAGATGAGATACGAAGAGAGGCCTCGCTGAATATGGTTGAAAACCTGACCTCGGCCTCTGATGATTGTATTACAAGTTTCCGTGAGGACAGCAGCTCTGGGCTCGTTTCCAGCTAGCCTTGGAGAGGAACAGTAGCCACAATGAACATTTTGATAATCTTGCAGTGGCTTCACTATAATTCCGGAAAAGAGCATCTATGAATGTTGCAGTTTTCAGTTTGTGCTTCCTTCTTCCGTGTTTTTATTTTTGTGATATTCGAGAGCGGAGGTTTTTCTAAATGTTGCGAGCCAACATCCTTTCCTGCTCGCTCTGCTCAGCGGACGTTTAGAGCTTGTTTGTGACTTTTAATGTGTAAGCTTAGTATAAATATTGTTAGACTAGAGAGGGTCTGAGGCCACTTCTTCCCGAACTTATGCTCGAGAGGATCGATGCTGATTGAGAGGACGGCGACTCGGGAGACTTTACTGAGAGACCTGTCCTGACCCAATTACGACATTTAGCTAGAATAGGTAACTATGAGAATAATGATTTTGCTATTGGATGTCTTTCATTTGAATTAATTTAGATAAATAACCTTTGTTTGAATTCCAGTGTCGGGTGGTTATTTCTTTGTCATTTATTGAGATCTCAAATGTGTTCTTATTGTTTAAATCATGACTCAAGACTAATCAATTAGGTCGCATTGACCTCAGTTTAGATGCAGATTGATTTAGGAGTTCTCTCGTATATTTAGTGGGGATAGAGTAATAGAATGAATGTTGGTGTGATGGGCCCTAGTGTATGATGAGTGTATGTGCGTATGACTGTGGAATTACTCTGTCCATGGAAGTAGGGAGAATTTATATGCTCTGATCTGCAGCACACCCACTCGCCAGTCCCTAAATCTTCACTTTTCTTCATATCAGACACCCCTAAGGTAGGCCCAAGGGCAGGGTGCATTGTAGGTATAAGGTAGGACATGCCCTGGAGTGGGTGGCATGTCCTAATAGTGAATTACAGCCATTTTCGTTTTTCACTATTACAAGGCTACCAGTCCCCATAGGCCAGAATGGGCAGTTTGATTATAACACCTTATTATCCTAACTGACCCAGGGAACATGGTAGAAATTTGAGTTTAGTATGCCTGAACTCAGAATGATAAAATACATCTTTTAGTGAAGTTGGTTTTAACGTTCCGCGTTTGAAAATACCACTTTTAGAAAGTAGGTATTTTCTTACCTAACCATCCAGCCTGCCTCTGCTAGCTTGTGTATTGTGTGTCTGGTTTTGTGAGTGACAGGGGCTGAGGGATTCCAGGAGACAGGGTGAGTCAGCATAGGGCTGAATAGACCTATCTGCATGTAGAGTGGTGGGAGGAGTAGCACCTGGGTCTGAATAGGGCTGTGCCTGCCTTCCATAATGCTGGCTTCACAACCTGTGGTGTGTCTGATGTCCCTGGCCCACACTGCCAAAGGAAAGAAGGAGTCCTGTAAACAAAGTGCTTCAGGACTGCACAGAACTGGTTTGGACTAGGTACAGGCCCCTCTGTCTTCAGAGGACAAAGGATTTAGTAGTATAAATATGGGAACCAGACCCCAAGACTTTAGATCACTTCTGGAACAACAAGACAAACCTCTGCCAAGGAGAAGAACAAAGGAAGCTGTAGGAGTTGGACTGCCCCCGCTGCCATGTGTGCTGTGTTGTTGGGTTGACCTTCAGTGGTGTCTTCATTGCCAAGGAGAGGAGAAGGAACTTTTAAAGAACATAATCTTGCAGAATATTACTCCAAGGCCTTGAACTTGCCTCCTGCTGAAGTCTCAGGGACAAAAGACTTCACCACCAGCTCCCCTCTGAATTTCCTTGCTGGGAATTCTTTCTGCAGAAGCCTGCGTGTCGCTGAGAGCTGGAAGCGCGACTCAGCGAGAAGAAGCGTGTCGCAGTCGAAGCTGTTGCCGTCGCATCACCGGAGAAGCGTGTCACCGCCACAGAGGTTGCCACCGCATCACCTGAGAAGCGTGCCTTTATCAAAGCTGTTTACCGACGCATCACCGGAGAAGCGTGTCGCGGCCGCAAAGGTCGCTGTCGCATTACCGGAGAAGTGTGTCGCAGGGCCTGTTGTGGCTCCAATGTTACAGAGTCGCTGCACGGCCGTCGGGCGTGCACGCTTCGTCTTCACTTCGTCGCATCAAGGGCGCCATCTTATCGCACCGGATTGTCGCATCGATGCGCCATCTTGTCGCATCGCACCGGAATGCAGTATGAGAATCAACGCATCACCTCCTCTCTGGAAAGGACCAAGACGCATCCCCTACTCTGCGTAAGCATTGAGGCGCGGTGCATCGTCTCCCCCGAAGCAAGGAACCGACGTATCTCCATCCCTGCGAACTTTTTGTTTGTTTTGCGTTACGCATCCAGGTACTTTTGTGAGAAACGTGTCGCATTTATCATCAACTTAAACTAAATTACTTCTACCATCTTTAAGTCTATTTTAAGTACAGTATTGTGGATTTTTGTCGTTTGTGGTCTTGTGTTAAGTCTATATAAAGAATACTTATTTTTATAAAACCTGTGTGGTGTCAATCTGTAGTGTTTTCACTGTATTACTGTATGTGTTCACATATGCTTAACACACTGTCTCTGAGATAAGCCTGTCTGCTCGTGCCAAGCTACCAAGGGAGTGAGCAGGGGTTATCCAGTAGTGTAATCCCCTTTCCCTGACTTAGTAGCAAGGGTCCCTATTTGGTCCAAGGTACCCACCTCTGCCAACTAGAGACCCCCAGTTCTAACACAAACATTGAGTTGAACATGTATAAGCCAAACTGCGCCTTTATTTACTTTTAAGAACCCCTGCTTAGAGACCGCTGGCAGCCCGCACCAACCCGTCCACATTGATCACATCTTCTGCACAACAGGTTGTGTTTAGCATTCAACCCAAACACCAATTACGTCAGTTACAGTCTCAACCTCTGCTTCAGGACTCCATCTCCGGCTTGAAATGAATTGCAGCCAGTTCCAGCAGCTGCCATTCAGCTGATTTCAGTAGAGGTCTAAAGACCCTCCAGATCATCTCCGTGCACACAGGTGTAGTGCCCCACGGCAGCAAACAGCCCTTCATATCCATTCCCTTTCCATTGTCACTGAGTTCACATGTAAAACCTCTTCATGTTACTTGTCAAAGAAAACCCCTGAATATGTCAAAGAGTTCTCACAGTATAATACCTTCATATTGAGTTTGTCAGATAATTTAAAATGTAAACCCCTTACTTCTGTATTTGTCATGTAAAGCTAATTCCTGCTCTATTTGTTAAGAAAGGGCCTGTTTTAGAGTTTGGTGGACGGGTTATTCCGTCACAAATACGACTGATATCTCGTCTGCCTTATTACAAGTGTATTGTATCCCATGACACTGGTCCTAAGGTGGAGGGGGTATCCATCACATTTGTGATGGATACCTGTCCTCTAAACTCAAAATCAGGCCCGAAGTCTCTGAGGGTTACTGGCAATTAATATATTTCATAGGCGGACTAACACAACCGCTAACAGTAAAATACCCATAAGGAATAGGACGATCAACAAATAAACCATGGAATCACGTTGATATTGGTCCCAAACTATACACCATGTGCATTACTTTGGTTTTTGCCCTTCATGGAGCGAGGCTGAGCATCCAAAGTGTTACTCTAGATTGTGGTGTGGGTTAGACCCTCAGAGCTCTGCAAACCACACAATAAAAATTAATACATCTATTTCCAATCAGGGTTTTTTCTTCTAACATAAAATGGTAATATCACACGAGTAAATACCATACAAAGTTAAGAATGTACACAATGGAGTAGCCGTAGGGAATGGCCACACCCTAATGCGGCTTCGGAGCCCTTGCCGCCTATCCTGTCTATAATCCTGACAAAATCCTGCTAATTACCTCCAAACAGAGGGGGTCCCGGCCCTAGAGTCCCGAGGTAACAACTGGGGGCGAGTTCCTGCATGAGGTGGCGTAAAAATGACGGGACGCTTACAGTGCGGCTGGAGCTCCAAATCAATATGGCGGTGCACCCTCGCTCCACTGCGTGAATTCTCAGCAGAGCCGGCCAGAGACAGCGGCAGAACCCAGAGGCTGCGGACGAGCCGAAGAGTACACCAGTCTGAACCATCCGAAGACCCCGCCGTGCCCCCGGGAACGGCGGGTCCAAGCCTCCGGGTGTGCTGGCCGCCGACCAGCAGCAGCAGTAATTGAGGCCCCGGCTTTGTGGGCCTACTGGGCAGCAGCCTCAGATAGTCAACGCCGGAGACAGGGATCAGCACGCATTTGCGGTGAGTGCTGCAATGCAACATGCTCTCTCTAGCGGACCCTTGGAAGAACTTGTGAGGAGCGATAGCAGCAGGCCAGCCGCAACAGTACTTGAGGCCCCGGTCTCGTAGGCCTGGTGGGCCCATATTTTTCACTATTCTTGCTTGCTAGTACTGGAATCCGAGATCAACACGTGTCTGCGGTGAGTGCTGCAACACACCCAGCACTCCCCAGCGGACCCATGAGAGGCCCTGTGTGGCAGTGAGAGGTGGTGGCTTGATTTTGCACGTGGAAGGGGAGGCAGGCACAAAAAGTTTACGGCGTGGGGATATCCTCTGAGTGGCCTGACTTACAGGCCCAGCGGTGCCGGGTGTGGTGGCCGATGAAGAGAAGCCGGAGGGACACCGTAGAGGCGGCAATATACCCCTGTACAGCTGGTAACATGCTTGACACCATAGCATGCTTATAATTCTGTGCGTGAAGTACCTGACTATTGGGACACAGGGCACAGACCCTGTATGTACTATAACTGTCTGCTCCAACATAACTCTGCGACCCGAAGACCTGTTGGTGACAGCGGGGGAGGGGGAAACATACTGTGAGCCACATACTTCTCTGTTCGCAAAGTGACTATACTTGCTCTGCCTGGCACTCTGTCCTTCGCTCTCTCTCCTGCTACTGTGGGGTCAGTTGACCAGAAAACCAGATGGGCTGCCGGGGAGCATTACCTTCCCCCTGGTCAGGCAGCAGTGAGTACTGGGACTGATCCCTGGAAACTAAGGAACAGTCCGAAAATTGTAGTTTGGAAATGGCGACTGGGAAAGGTACCAAAACACCAGCACAGAGTAAACTGGCCAAATTTGCCTGGTTGAACTCTGGGAAGGAAACGGAGGCAGCACCTCAGGCGGTCTCAGAAACTCAGCAGAACCCGCCGCAACCGCTGGAATTAACGCTCCAAGATATCATGGTGGCTATTATGGGAGTACGGACTTCTCTGGAGACTCGCATTGATACTGTGAATATTGAAGTCTCCCTCATTAGAGCTGACCCTAGAAAAATGAACTCCAGAGTAAACGAAATGGAAGATGACACAACGGTACTGAACAAAGAAACTGCTCGATGAGTATGAAGGTAGGGCGCGTAGAAATAATATACAAATCCTGGGAGTCCCGGAATGTGTGGAGGGCCCTGCGGTAGTTTTATTCGTTGAGGAACTAATCCTGACAAAGCTTCAACCAAAGAGACTCTCGAACTACTTCTCCATTGAGCGCGCCCACCGCGTCTCTGGAGGAAGGCCTTAACCAGGAGCCCCTCCAAGGCCGATTATAGCGCGAGTCTTTAATTTTAGAGATCATGACATCATACTTCAAACTGCACATGCTAACCCGTCACTTAAATTGGAGGACAGCACAATCACTTTTTTCCTAGACTTCACAGCGAAAGTTCAAGCCCAACGTTGTAGGTTTTTGGCGGTTAAACGGGCGTTGCGAGACAAGAAGGTGAAGTATGCCATGCTATTTCCGGCAAAACTCTGAGTTGAATCAGAAGGCAAGGCTTGGTTCTTCTTCTCCCCTGAGGAGGTATGGGACTGGCTGAAGGGCTGGCGCCGAGTGGAGAAACCCCACAGAGACCGAAACAGAGGACCCCGAACTAGCAGAACGGAACACAGTGCCGGACAATGTGGACATCAGGCCACAACAGAGAAAGAGACGGACTCTACTTCACGCAGTTGAAAAGAAGGCGCTCCTGGGTCAGTTAGTCAGTCAATTTACTTTATTCGATGCTTACAATATAAGATCTTAAAAGTACAGTAAAAAACATCTATACATAATACACACATGAATAAAAAGATAAAAAAGATAAAAACATCATAACAAACACCATTAGGGAACAGTTAATAAAAGCCAGCTGATGGGAACAGTTTAGAATTCATTCTCATGTATAGGGCAGACCAAAGGATTAGGCAAAGATTGCAGAAAATACATTGCGACACGACATTGTTTAAAATCATATTTGCGCATCAGGGGCAAAATAAATCTTTTACGTGGTTCTGCATAAAATTAGCAAAAAAAGAAAACATGTAAATTTGATTGTGCAGAAACACCATCGCAAGGACAGAATGGCAATTCATTTATGGAGTAAATTCCAGCTGGATGGGCCAACATGCATGGAATAAAATTCAAACGAAATCTAATTAGAAAAAATCTGTGACGTGAATTTGTCACAGTAAAAATATAAGATGTTGGCCCTACCTGTACCATTCGGCTTTCTAAATATGCTTTGACCGATACTTTTGTACAGTTTGCTTTCAGTCTTTTTTCAGCCCTTAATTTAAGGAAACAGGATTTTATCTCTCTTTTTGGAAAATTCACACAGTCGCTAGGGACAGAGAATAGACGTTCTAATCCAAAAGATGAAAAAGTAGATCTAATATAGGAAATCCAGGGGATCTTGTGGGCATTTTCCAGGGATAAGCAGTCTTCAATTAACTTTGTGTGATATGGATAGATTCCCTTCTTCATATGGAATGCCACAACATTATCGGAGCCAAAGCAATTGTGTCGGTCACATAAGGGACATCCAATTCTGCATGAGCGATAAGACTGGAGCAGCTTACGGGTAGGCCCACTATTTCTTCCCAAAATGTGCCCTCTATAACTTGTAAGTCAGAGGGGTTAATGTAGCCCCAAATACCTGCCCCTTAGGTTGCTACCGAGACTGATTTTGCTGCATAAACTTTTTTTTGCCATGTCAATGGGTTTTACTCCCAATTTTGTAATAAATGAGTGTAGGGCAATAATGCTTCTCTCAAGTGATAAGCCTCTAGTGCAAGCATATTTGACCATGATAATTGCTTATCAAACAATACACCAAGGTAGGAAAAGTAATCAGTATGGGCTATTTTCTGTCCTGATATATGGAAGTTTAGGACCTTCATATTTTACGGCCAGTAATTAAAATAAAGGACTTGGCCTCATTGGTTTTTAGCCCCAGTTTTGACATATAGGATACATAAGTATCTAGCAACGTTTGAAGGGTGAGGCCTGTGCAGACAATTAGCACCGCGTCATCAGCAATTGGCGTGCAAACATTATTAACTTTGGGGATGTCTGGTATTGAGTCCAGCAGGGGAGCTTCCACCCCATTGGTGTAAATAGAAAAAAGAAATGGGGCAAGCACACAACCCTGCCGGACACCCCTGTTAATTGGAAACAACCTGGTGCACTCCCCCTCTCTCCCGTATCTGACGCAGGCCGTGGCTGATAAGTAGAGCGGTCTAATGAAAGATATAATAGCCTAATCTATGCTCATTTCTTCCATAGATGTTGATGTGCCAAACAGTCAAATGCTGCCGACAAGTCCATAAACGCCAAGTACAATCTTTCAGATCTTACTTGAGAGTACTTGGCGATTAATAGGCTTAAATTAAGGCATTGGTCCTGAGAGCCCATACTTTTTTTAACCCCTTCAGCGCGGCGCGGATTACCGCGCCATGCTGAAGGTTCCGTGCGCGGGCGGGGCCGTGACAGAGCGGTTCCGCCATGCGCACAGCGCAACCGACGCGCATGACGTCACTCGCATCGAAGGGGTTAAAACCATATTGGACTGGGATTAAAACCTTATTGCTGGCTGCCAACTCCTCTAGTACCCATAAGTACGGCTGATCAAGGAAGCTCCTGGGTCTGGTTTGGACATATTTGCCACGCATAAGTGACTCTAAGGTGGGGAAGTGACATAAGTAGAACGTAGGGGGGTCTCTTCCCCGAATCGTGTTTGCATATGTGACCCTGTCATGTATACTTGGAACAGGAGACCCGGGTACTCGGCACCTTAGTAACTACAACATGAAAAGGGGCCAGGATCTATCCTCAAGCTACAGTATACTGTGATTTCATCCTTACAGTATGGCGGGGGGAACGGGTGTAACCCAAGCACCTTTCAAATAGGGGGTGGGGCGACAAGCAGTCTGCCTTGTTGGGGAGTGGGTAGTTTGAAATCCACTGGCAGAGGGGCAGGGAGGGGGAGGTATGGGTGGGGGGTACAGAAGTATGGTTTTGTTTCTGTTTTCAAATAACAAATTGTGGACAGTCAAACTCACTCAGCGATTTTCTCACTTCAACTGCGAGGTATGCAATCATGTGGATCCTTAGACAGCCTATGCCCGAAGGTCATTTCATGTTTATGTACTTGGTTAAGATGTTGTATGATGCATCTGTTGCTCCTCATGATTGGCCCCTAAGCTCCTGTATGCTTCACTTACCTATCTCATGGCAGGGAGGACAGTAGATACATCATTATCCGTTCTGACGTGGAACGTCAATGTGTTGGGGGACAAAATAAAACGAGGGGTAGTGCTACAGTACCTTAAAAAACAAGCCCAGGATCTGGTCTTACTACAAGAGACACACCTAGTAGGAAACAAGTGTCAGGCCCTCACAAGGTGGAGATACAAACTCCTGGTTCATGCGGGATTTACCTCCGGCTCTAGAGGTACTGGTATCCTCGTCAGGAAAAACCTTGCACTCACTCCAACACGCACATGGGCAGATCCCCAGGGGGGGTTCGCAGTCTTGGAGGCTAGTTGGGAAGGAAAGCCGCTAAGTGTGGTGTCAGTGTATCTTCCCCCTGCAATGGGCAAGGAGGCGCTTACTGACTTGGGGAAAATTATAGTAGATCTTACCATAGGTACCCTAATTTTGGGGGAGCTTTTAATATGGCCATGGACGACCAAAGAGACAGATATCCACAACGCCCCCTAACACGTCCCACTACACAGATGGAGGAATTCACGAGAGCCATGGGCCTGACAGACGTGTGGCGCTCTTTACAGCCAAACACAACGCACTATACTTACTACTCAAATGCACATAAGAGTATGTCCTGCATAGACTATTTCCTGACGCACCTGACGGATATCAGAAACTTTCAACATCCACGGGCCTTGCCAAGAGGCATCTCAGACCATTCTCCAGTGGGGGTCGAGCTCACCTATTTCCACAGAAGGCAACGCAACACCATAGTCCTTAACCCCTGGTTGCTTAAAATCCTGGAAATAAAAGAGAGCTTGCTTACTCAGACGGACCACTATTTTACCGAAAATGTTGGCTCGTTGGACTCTGCACAGATAATATGGAAGGCCTACAAGGCTGTGTTGAAGGGGCAAGCACTGGCGCTAAAAGTGGGGTATGTTAGAAAACAAAACCAACCGTTGCTTAACCTAGAGAGCGAGCTCCAGCAGTTGGAGGCGCAAAATGCTGATTCACCTAGTGAAGCCACCACACACCAATTAACCATCAAGCAGCTAGTGTATAAAACTTTGGATGGAGAAAAGATGAGGGCCAGACTATTGCTAACACAGCATAAGGTATATGAGATGGGAGACAGGGCCAGGAAAATGCTAGCCTGGCTGGAGAAATGGGAACAAGGGGGACGGTGGGTACCCCGACGGACCCTTCAGGATGCAGAACAGATTTCAGATCTGCAGGGTATTGCAGAGGCATTTGCAGACCACTAAGAGAAGGTTTATGCCTCCTCAACTATGTACATGGCTGAGAAATCCCGCCAACTAACAGATATACACCTCACTACTCTATCTGAAGCTGATAGGAACGTAATGGAAGAGGATCCTACAGATGATGAAAATTGCAGGGCAATAAATAGTATCCAGTCAGGGAAGGCAATGGGACCCAATGGAGTCCCTATTGAATCTCTTGAGTCAATGTCCTTACGGGTCACGTCCCATCTTAAAAATATGTATAACGTGAGCTTTGAGAAAGGAGTCCTGCCAGACGCCCAACGTCTGGCTTCTATTGTAGTCATTTGAGAACCCGGAAAACCTGCTGACAGCTGTGGTTCTTATCGACCGATTTCTTTAATTAATATCGAAGCCAAAGTTCTGACCAAAATTTTGGCCCACCGCCTAATATCTATAATCCCGTTGTTGGTCCATGTTGACCAACCTGGTTTTATGCAGGGGAGAAATACAGCATTAAATATCCGTCACCTTCACAATGTTCTGGGGAGACAACAATATATGAAGGAAGACGCTGTGGAGCTCTCCTTTGATGCCTCCATGGCATTTGACTCCATAGAATGGCCATATATTTTTCAGGTACTGGGACACCTGGGGTTCACCCCGAAATTCTTGGGCTGGATTAGGCTGCTCTATACGGAGTTGCAAGGTCAAGTTAGGGTTAATAATCGCACATCCCGAGCATTTACCTTAGGAAGAGCCCCCCGACAGGGCTGCTCCCTATCCCCCCAGATTTATCTTTAATTCTAGAACCGTTGGCATCCTGAGTGAGAAAGGATGTATTACTTAGAGGGCTGAAGTGGGCGGAAGGGCACGAGGACAGGCTATCGCTATACGCAGACGACATCCTGTTATATCTGGTGTCCCCCCATAAGTCACTACATAGACTTTAAATATTTTTACCAATTTAGGCAAGTACTCCGGTTATGCCATTAACTAGACTAAATCAGTGTTGTTTGTTCTTCAGGGGCCAGTCCCTAGGCTTCCCCCGGGATGCAAGGTCGGAGTGGCCCTTGATGGATTTCGCTACTTGGGAATCTTTATCACCCCAGACCCCCAACTCTTTGATGAAAAAAATGTAGCTGTCCCATTAGATAGATTTCGAAATTATGTCATACACTGGAGATCGTTGCCGCTCTCATTGTTGGGGCTCTGTTTAAGATGCTGGCTTTTCTGCGTTTTTTATATATCCTCCAAAATTGCCCATACAAGATTCCAGACTCATATTTTAATAGCATCGAAAGTGAGGTCCGATCGTTATTGTGGAATGGAGGAGTGCCTGGCTTAGCTCTGCACAAATTTACTAAAAGGTGGTACGACGGGGGAATCACACTTCCAGATATACGACTCTACTCTTCTGCCTCACAACTGGTGGTAGTAAATCACTGGTTGTACCGTTCTCCGATAGACCCTGCCTACATGTTAGACAAATATCATATGGGTAGAGAGGGATGCCTAGGAGCTCTGTATGCAAAGATCGGGAGTGGGAGATACCTGGGCCCAACTGCTCAAACAGTGGAAATTTGGCACCAGGCGACCGTCTTGGCTGGACTGATGTATTGACCTAAGCCACGCCTTTGTGGTCCACCCAAAAATTAGAACTCCTGTGTTTCCAACCAAGCTTTGTTAAATGAGATGTGATTGGACTCTCCACCATAGGCCATTTAGTTAAAAAAGGCAAAATCCTTACATTCTGTGAACTACAGGAGAACTGTGAATTAGCGCAGGGAGAGGCATTTCGCTACTTGCAGATCCGCCATGCTCTAACAGCAGCACTCTCAGATATGGGGAATTTACCGGAATCGTCCCCATTGGAGCACCGGCTGCTCTCTGTACCAATCCCAGATAAAGCCATATCATTAACATACCGCAAATTATGCAATAACCTGCCTGACTCCTTTCAAGCTCTTCGAAGTAGGAGGCAAGCTGATATAGGTAACATTGAAGACGATGACTGGCAAACAGCGCTGATGTCCCCGAGGGAGGGGGCTATTGCACTTCGCTTCCGATTGATTCAATTAAAAATCCTACATCGACCGTACCTCACAGGGGTCACATTAGCGCGAATCGGAACTACACAGGACACATTTTGTCTGGGCGGATGTCACCAAGAGGCAACCTTCTACCACATCATATAGAACTGTCCTTACATACGGCCCAAATGGGAGAGGGCAACAACGCACATACAAGACGCAATAGGGAAACAGATCAACCTCACTCGATCATTGAGGCTCTTTAACATCTGGGAAGCTACTGATTTCACGGAGGTGGAACAACAGTTCGCTACTTTGGGGTACACGCTAATGAAAAGAGCAATAGCAATGAAGTGGGGGGGTAGCGGAAAGAACATTGACAAAGACCTGGGCTGCCGAACTAGATAAGTGTATGATTGCAGAAAAAGAAGAGTGTAAATCTAGAGGGTGTCCCAAGAAGTGGGATAAAAAATGGAGTGGGTGGAATGCACATCGAGCGAACTTATGTATATCGCTGACTGTACAAAATGGAACGGTCAAGGAATAACACTTATTCGTCTTTAATGATTGACTGATTAACTGCTCTCTGTTCAATTAGATGCACCTGATGTCATAAGGTTAAAATGTATGCTTACCAATGTTCGTGATTATTTGAAGTTTGCAATTAATAAAAAAATCTATTTAAAAAAAAGAATGTACACTATGAAAACCAGACATTTCTTGTCACTCCTAAATAAGAGGTCTGTGTTGGAAGGTTTCTCAGTGTAACTGTATTTGTCATAGAGTTCATAATTTAAAACTGTTTCCTGTTGAGTTGTATAAGTTATTTCGGCTTCTGAGACCCATGCAGCAAATATTTTATCATGTGTTCATCATGGTTTACAGCTTTATTCATTATCGCACTTAACTTTTATTTGCTATTTAATTATTGGCTTTAATAGTATATCCATGTCTTATTGCAGTTTGATAGTGTATTTGTAGTTCAAATGTTATATATTAGTAAAATGTGACATTTAGAGTAAAGCGTAATTATTTTAGATGAATGTTAATGAGAATTCATGCACTTTCATTAGCACGTTATATCACAGGTCATGAGTTTAGCTTTTGTCAAAAGAAAGTTGAAAATAATATTTAAAGCCTTTGTATGATGCTCTCAATGAGAGATTAGCTTCTGACATTCCAGAAGGAGCTCTAAAAGCAAACAAGTATGCATCACGTGCATACCAGCAACATTCGGTCTGGTTCTACAAAATAGTTACCAACATTTGAAAAAAAATACCAGGGGCACAGCTATGAATTACTTACTTCAAAATGTAACCCCACCCAGTGCCCCAAAGCTCCACCCACTTCACCCAACCCACACAATTAGCATAATTTAATTCTGCCTACTTATCATAGTGAAGATTATAGTGTTTACTCAATAAAGTGAGAATTGCAGGGAATTGAGAAAGGAATTTCAAACTTAAGGCCTAAGTAGCTGAGTTGGAAAAATTCTCCCATTCAGCTGCATTGGAGAATTTTTCCAATTCAGCTACGTTGACGTAAACTTTGAAATTCCCATCGCATTTTTCTGCAAGACACAGTTATGCTACAATGACAAAACACAGCTAAAGACTGGCTTTGCTTCCAGGCAGGCAGGAAGCAGACTGTTAAATCCAAATGAAATGAGCAGGTATGAGTCTGTGCACCAATTAGGAAGAGTTTAATTTTGGCCACATTTTTGTTTTAATGCAGACAATAGCTAGTGCTGGGCGAGAAGAGAGCGGAAATAATAAACTACACCTAAGGTGGCATCAAAGATTGTTTGTTTTCAGTCATGTTGCCAAATTTCATACTATTTACATGTATTGACTTTATTTAACTGAACATAATGCTTATATCTAGGTCTCTGCTGAATGGAATTAGAGAACCAGCCCAAAAGCAAGAAAGATTGGCCTACCGCGCTTGAGCAAGCATTAACCACCCTAAATATGCATGCAGTATGGGGCACAAGCAACAGTTGACCAGTATTAAAAAATGGTAAATACGGCTGCTAAACACAAAGCCTGGCTACTAGACAAAGCAATGCTCGCAAAAAAGAAACATGGATGGATGGTTTTATCCTCCGGTCCGGTCACCGCAGCCGTATCTTGTACATCACATATCCCCATCAATACAGCATTTACTGCTCTTGATTCAACTGGGAGCCTTTTGCTCAAAAGATCAAGTCCCAACATGGAGATAAAACATGGCCGACCAGTCTGTGCCGTCTCTGCGGACATGCGAAGAGTCAGTCTTACATTTCTTGTGAATCTGCCCAGCCGTCAATACATGGAGAGGTCACTTTTTACTTCCAGCCATCCGTTCTCTTTGGATACGATCATGCCAACTCACTGCAATAACATTACTAAACAACCTGTCGCTACAGCTTGCATGCAGGACAAAAAGGTTTTGCAACAAGTCGGCAAACTGTTACAGACAACATCAAACCCACTTTGCTGACTTCAGACCCAAGTCCTGCGGCTGCCCTACCCTACACTGCAAAGTGCAAATCCATACTCATTGAAAAAGAGGACAGCGGACAACTAGCACTTTTTGTACACAGAGCCAACTCTACTGTGTCAGATGAAATTATGCTCCACTCCAACTTCAAGACCATTACATGACTATGCACTCTTTGATATCAATGTCAATGTTGTAGCAGCCACAAATTGCACAGCACAGGTTTGCAAATAATGGAAATGGAGGACAGTGAACACTTGGCATGCATTTGTACTTGGTTTGTTTTTACACTGATTTTAGATGCATAGTGCCTTATTTTAAGACTTGTGCTTGAAAATGAAATTATTTATTAGAAGGGGTGCTTTTAAAACCAAAAGGGCAATTTCTGCACATGAAACTCTATCCCAGTGGCAGCCGCAAATGGAACGCAGCATTCTGTAGAATCAACGTGAATGAAGCTTGCCACATTTTGAACACAAATGTGTCATCTTGGTTTTTAGACGTAATATGTTTAACGTCCTATTTTAATAAGGTCGAATGAAT
This sequence comes from Triturus cristatus, assembly GCF_964204655.1. Classification (NCBI taxonomy): domain Eukaryota; kingdom Metazoa; phylum Chordata; class Amphibia; order Caudata; family Salamandridae; genus Triturus; species Triturus cristatus. The sequence goes on along the minus strand of NC_140595.1, from coordinate 272,209,290 downwards.
TCGCAATTTTGCACATCAAACCTTTGTCTAGATTTAGCCACAAATGGCACAGTGTCCGTACATAGTCACCAAAAGCCACACTAGTGGTGTTTCCGGATCAGTTTGCATACAGACCTCACTTCACTGCTTTAGACGAAACATGTATAACGCTTCATTTCAGATTTCAACCTAACAAGATTTTAGTATCGTCCTGGACAATATTATCTGTTATTTTAAACTTTGCAATGGTGATGAAAACTACCACATAAGGAAATACTGCTCCATGCGATGTCAAATAAGCGCAACTCAAAGTGGAAATAAGTACGTTGTCATATTTGGCGCATTTAATGTTAAAAGTGTAATGGTTTTAATTAACTACACAACAAATTTGTTTCATCAACCATAATGCTTGTATCTTGAATTATGATTTTCCAAATATACTGCACTACAACAAGGCATTAATATATTGATAAAGCCCTGTTAAAATTATAGTGGGGGCTACTTATGTGTGCTTCCTTCGGGGAGCTGTGTTCCAGTAACCCACTTTATATAAAACATACTCTTCACAGTCTGTGGTTGGATTGATCATTACCCATATGCAGTAATGACAAGTAAGCTATGGAAGATGAGTGGGTCACTGCTTCTCTATTTCTCCTGTTCAAGCTGGTAAATTGTTTCAAACAGTGCTTAATGTGTAAAATATTAAGTGCCAGGGCTCTGACCAGGAGGCCACTGCAGCTTGCACCACACATCGCCCTTGTAATTGCTGCCAAAACACTACTACCCATCGCTCTCGCATGTAAATGCGACATTTTAGATTATTCCAGGTCCCCAAGGCTAAAAGAATGGCTGGGGAGGCCGGTGTTAGCAATTTTTTAATGTATATTGTTTTCCTAAACAACTGTTATACTGCTCATCTCTAAATTACATTAGCAGCGCCACCTTGTGGCAGACTGCCCTAAGTGTGATGTTGACAATTAGGTGCAGGTGCCCAGCACCGGAAACCAATTAAGTGCGGGGGCTCAGCACCCGAAAGCACCGGCTCAAATTAAGCACTGGTTTCAAACCTGTGCTTGCCGAACGACCAATGGAAAATCTACTGGGTAACATTTACAGGTGTACCTGTGAAAACATACCATTCCAATTATGTTTGTCTGAGACTTCACAATGCACCTCCTTCTTATTGTATATTTTTCAAGTAGTTCACGATGTAAAACTGTTCCTTCAGTGTTTGTCATGGGGTAACACCACTCATCAACCTTTCTTCAGCAGTTGAAAAAGGCTTTGAATTACCAATGTCTTTATCATTTATGAGAAATGAAATGCTTCACAGATAGGGTAAACTTATATCTGTGCAATCAAATTCCCAGAAATAATAAGCTCAACAAAGAGGAAGACCAAAGCCTTAGGGACACACAAGCTGAGTATGCACCAAGTTTACCCCTTTAAAATTTGAATTTGGGGTTTCCCACACAACTAAGAACTAAAAACAAATGTACATATTCAAAAACACACCTCTTTAGTCCTTCCTGAACTAGACATCTGTGTAAGAGGGTCTTTCATTGGTAAACAATGTAATGTCCATTCTTATCATGTTTGCCACAACGTTGACAAAGTATAAACTTTTCCTTCTGCCTATAAAAGTTCAGAATGTAAATATTTTCTCTGTTGAATTCGTCAGATAATTCATAGTTTTAAACCTACTACTATTACATTTCTCAGATCGTTCACAAAACAAAGCCCCTTCCTACTTATATTTGTCATGGGTTAACATCATACAACGTCCCTTCTTGTGTTATTAGTTAGGAATCCAAACTTGGGGCTGTTTTCAAAGAGATATACACCATCACAGTGCATTTTTGCAGTTCAATTTCTTCTCTCTCAAGTTTTGATCTTGACATGAAATATTTTTTAATCCAGGGCAAATCTTTTTTCTTGATTTATTCAGACACCCCGAATAGTGCTGGACAACCCAACTTCTCTAAGAAGACTAATATAGTGCAACCACAGAATGGAGAGGCCTTTATCCGTGGCAAGACAATCTTTTATGAATGTCTTGTTCAACTTCAAATCAGAAACTGACCAGATTTTGAACGACCTCACTATTCGGGAAAGGGCTAGCTTATATGAAATAAATTCAAGACCCACTTCCTCATGTATAATAAAAGTGGAGGCTGATTGTGGGTGGAGACAGTAGCCTCCTAATAAAAAAAAATTCACTGACTGTATCTCACTGCAGTCCTAATAACCCCAAAGATTACTTCCATAACTTTGAATTCTCAAGCATTTGGCTTGATATATTTTCACCACATTCGGTCTCGCCCCAGTCAACTCGCAAAGTCAAATACAGAGGCCACTGATTTGGCCATCAATGGTCGCTTGACCTTTCTTTGGGGAGCCCATGTTCCTCTCCCATCAAATATAACTTCTAGGTAAGGGAAAGCTGCCACTCTGGTTAACTCCAATTTACCCCCAAAGATTTTCTTATGTGGATTCTTCAGTTGTCCAATCACCATAGTGTGGGATTTGGAGTAATTGATATCCATGTCAAGCGACATAATAAACTCTGTGAATGAGGTCAAGAGCCCACCGTGGTTCTGGCTAGCAAAACAGTATCATAGTTATATATTTGTGCTGGAATTTGCAATGATCCAGCCCGAGGTATGTCCTTGGTCGCGCCACAAAGAGTGGGGCTCAGATTATTGATATACAGGGTGAACAATAGCGGGGCCAAAATACAGCCCTGCCTTACCCCTTGGTGTATTTTATAGCTGCTGTCCATGACCCATCACAATTAACTCTGACTGTAGCAGTTAGATCTAGATGGAGCTTGTGTAAAAAACTCACCAAACTCCTATCAAGGCCTATATCTTTTAGCTTTGCCCACAATTTTGTTCTATTAACTCGGTCAAAGGCAGATGAGAGATCCATGAAGGCTAAGTGCATCTGACCTTTTTTAGCCACTGCATACTTTACCATTATCAGATGCAAATTCAAGCACTGATCAATTGTCCCTTTTCCCCGTCTAAATCCACACTGGAAAGGAGAGAGAATTTTTTTTTGTTCTAACTAATCAGCTAACCTGGCCAGGATCACCCGTTCCCAAGATCTTAATGGAGGAGTCAATAAGGGAAATTGGCCTGGAACAGTTAGGATATGACCTATCTCCCTTCTTAAATACAGGTATAATGATGGATCTTCACCAAAATATAGGGAGGCCGATCTCCAGGCTGCATTAATTATCTGTATCAAAATTATAACTCAGGGGGGAGTGGCCTAGTGATCCAACATGGTGGACGCGTGTTAGGCGAGCTCCGCTCAGCCCATCTTCAAAATCCTCTAAATATCCTGTTTGCCCAGACGCATTTTTCCCTAAAACCTCGTGTGGTAGTCGGGAATCGAGTAGTGAGCAGTCAGACTTGGGGACAGACCAAGATCGCTGTGTATGTTGCGGCTGAGGAGACACACGACCTTGGAGACCTGGAGCGTGGCCGTGAGGCGGGGCACCAGTGGCGCCAGCGGAAGCTGAGGACAATGGGTGCAAGCTGCACCGACATACCCCGAGGCCGCTGGTCTAAGCAGGGCGGAGAATTGGCCAGCCGGGACTGACGATGAACCTGAGCAGTGGCAGCTGAAGCATTCATGTTGCGGAGGGGCCCCGGTGAGGATCCGGTGAGTGTCCGGGTGCTTCTCCCTCCTTCTCTAACCTCTTGTCTTGCGTTCAGCGGCTGGATCGAGCTGCAGGGAGGGAGAGTGTGACGGGCTTGCTGCGTGCTGGCTCTGCGTGCAGGACTTGCAACGATCCAGACGAATCCCAGCGGGACCCCCGGGGCTACGCGACGGCCGTCTTTGAGGCCTAGGAGTTGGACCATGTGGCCTTGTCTCTTGGTGGCTGCGGGACCGGGATATGAGGCCCGGGGGTTGCTGCGGGCACCGCGGGGACGTTGTATGCTCTGAAAGGCTTCTGCCCATAGAGACTCTGTGGTGGCACCAAATCCGCGTAAATCTACACAGTGGACACTAGGAGGGACTACAGAACTAGGGCCTTACGTCGGACGGTGTGAAATACCTGGGAGTCTTTTTATCAGATTCACTGAAGATGGCGTGGGACAGCAACGTAGCACCAGTATGGGCCTGCATGCGTGAGGAGATGAAAAACTGGTCACATATGCCCCTCTCCATCTTTGGCAGATCAACTATCTTTAAGATGGTACTGCTGCCGCGTCTGCTTTATCAGCTACAGAACCATCCTTACCCGTATCTCCTATGTGGTTCTGCCAAGTCAACGCGGTGTTAGGGCAATTCCTGTGGGCAGGGGGGGCGTCCAGGGTAGCGCTGCAGACCTGCTTCCACTCTGCTTATTGGGGGGGCTGGCTACCTCAGATGTCCAATCATACTACCTGGCCTTGCATCTCCTGGTGCTGACTGAATGGTGGTATGGGGATTGGAAGGACCCCGCCTACGCAGAGGAATGACAGTGTATGGGAGAATCCACTTTACATACTATTTTGTTCTCTGCCACGTTGCGCAATTCTCTCATGCCGACTACAAGGGGGGTCTTCCAGGTATGTAAACAATCCCTCCGCAGAATGGGGTGGTGGAATAATCTAACCAGGGAAACCCCATTGTGGTATAACGGTCGTTTTCCGCAGCTAGCTGCGTTACCCGTGTTCTGGGGGTGGGGCAATATCGGCATTTCAACTCTAGGAGATGTAATGTGAGGCGTGACGTTGAAGTCGTTCCAAGATCTGCAACACGAGTATCAGATGCCAAAAACCCAGTTGTATAAATACATCCAATTTCGGCATGCCATTCATCCCAGCGTCTCGGGACTAGAAGCGCTCCCTGAATTTAGCCCGGTAGAAGTCAAGGTGTTCATCGGTGATCTGCAGGACCACAAAATATAAAAGATTTATCAGTCCCTGGTGACGCATAGCGCCAATCCATTAGATAAACTCAGGGAAGCATGGGTTGAGGATATTGGCCTGTTTGATGGAGATGACTGGACGGAAGCACTAGCATCTCCTAGAGAGGCAGCAATAGCGATGCGATTGCGTCTCATTCAATTCAAATACCTTCACAGGGTATACTATACCAGGCTCAGGTCATGGAGGGCGGGTCTTGTCCAAACCCCGATATGTCTGCGCTGTGGCCGAGAGGAGGGGTCCCTGATGCACACCATCTGGCACTGTACAGCACTCACGAAATTCTGGACGGGGGTACTGGCCTGTTGCAGGATCGACATACTGCCAGGAGAAAATAACTAACTATTGCGAACTAATGCCCCACGTGCACCCTTATTAACCTTTTTGCAACAGAGGGACCGTTTCCCCCGGTGGTGGACGGGGACCTTTACACTAGCGTTACACCCCCCTCTGTGCCAGGCTCTTAGCCCGAATACACCTAGGGCCGAGTCTGACTCTCCACAACCACACCCTGATACGTGGGAACAGGTCACTGAACAACTTGCAGGTGGACGCTCTATTGCATTATGTATAGACCTATACCTATTAATGACATGTGCTGTGCTTTCCCTCCCCATGTTCCCCGCTTCCATTGCTGACGATGCAATGCAGTGTTTATTCTCAAATGCTAATAGAGAAATTAAAAAACAGCTTCTCCCGCCCAGGCGGGAGCAAAGGAGAATGGTGGATGCGGGCTGGGGAGTTGTCTTTAGCCGAGCGGTGCCCTTAGTCCTCAATAATGAAAAAAGATGTGGGTGCAGCAGTTGAGCACTGGGGCAACCACCTAAAAAAAAGTTTAAAAAAAGGTAAAGTTGCCTCCTGCCAGTGAGGTGGCTGGTGAGCCTGCAGGGGCTACAGGGGCTACAGGAGCCTTGGGGTTTTCTCTGCAGCCCGAACATTGAACAGAAATGTGGGTGCCCTGGGTGGGCACCTGGGCACCCACAAAAGTGTAACTTTAAAAAAAAAACTGAAACAAATAATAAATGAGCAGCATAGGCTTAATGCCCTGCAAGGGCTTTTTAAATTATATTTTTTGGAGCTGGGTGGTGTACCTAGAAGAGGGAGGGACATAACCAAACATTTTTTTAATGTTGTGGGTGGATGCCAGGAGTGCAGCATCCCCACAGCAACATTAAAAAAACACAGTATGTCTCCTGGGTCAGTAGATCCATGACACCAGGAGAGTTTACCTATATATTTTAAAGCACTTTAAGCTGCAGCTGTATGCTCATCATCTGGAGTGCAACACTTTCTTGTGGTCGTTTCTATGGTTGCACTTTGTGGCCTGAAAAATGTTAAAAGAAAGACTCAAAGACATGTTGGTATTATTTTTTAATAAGGTAGTATTTATGAAATAGTATCATAATCACTTTAAATAAACTTCAAAATGTATGAATTTATATAATGTACATTCAATTATGATTAACGGTGACTTTTAGATAAAAATAATAAGTCTGCTCTCTATATAAAACAGGCCCACTTTTGAAATGTTGGTGTTCTGACCCTCTGACAAAGTCAGTAGGTCTGCCTTAATTAGAACGACGCCCTTTATATTGTAACAACACTTAGTCAGCCAGGTTTGGACGCCAGTAGAAGGGGGAGTTGGGTGGAAGGTCTGGCAGCAGGCTGCGCACAGTCGAAAGCCATGTTGCAGCCAGGCCCTGTGCTCAACCCTCTGTGCATGGCCTCTGGCTGCAAGCAGGGGGGGTTGGGTTCAGACCCTACTGCCAACCCCAAGTCGCACACAGCATTAGGTATGATAATAAAATATTACTTTACATAAAAAAAACTAGAAATTCAATGAAAAAAACAAAGGCTAATGTGGCGTAATAGTTAGAAATTGTAATTATATGTTATTTTACATAAAAAAAACTCCTAAATGTCACACTTAGGTGAAAATGTCAGTTACAACATACTATTTTAAACTAACAAAACCAGTGAAATTCACCAGTTATAGATATCTCAAGTAACTATAACTTGTGCCTTAAAGTAACTGTTGCTTGTGCCCTCTCCATGCACAGTGCAGTTGTCAATCATTTCATTTCAGATGTTGCAGTGAAGTTATCAATGATGTCATCGAACATGTCATGAGTGAAATAATATGGGAGGTAATTGGTTAGGTTTCCTGGAATTTCTTGTGGACAGTTATGACCCAGATCGGGCTAGGCGAAAATCTTGTAACCTCTGGCAAATCTCTCTCTAATTTACTGACAGTTCAAATTGTTTGCAAGGGTAGTATGTCTAATGAAATCAAGATCAATAGAGGTATAAGACAGGACTGTCTGTGTCACCCCTGCTTCGCTCTCTGTACTTAGAGCCATACATTCAAAGATTAAACTCTGGAGACTGTATACCCTTACTGAAGCTTAATATGTTCACTGTTAAAGTTTTGCATAAGGAGATGAGATCGCAATCCTGACATCATCTCCAAATATGGATCTCCTGAGAACTGAAAGTACTGTCAGTGAATTTGGCACGGTCTCAGTCTATAAACTGAAAATGAAATAAATATCAGATAATCACAAGTTCAATGCACGAGGCCCCAGACTCTCGACAAATTTAAACAGCTAGTTATCTGTGGTCTGATTAATCTAATTATACGGAATAGGGTGGATCTTAATTTTAAGGCAGTATATCAAGAATCATTGGCAGTTTTTAGAAAGTGAGAACGACTCTATTTAGGGATCATTGGCAGATGTAATTTGATGAAAATGGTCATCTTGCTGCGCTATCTCTATTTGTTCAAGGCTATACCACCATACCTCCCAAAGGCATTTTTTTTTTTAAAAAGCTGAGGCTAGTTGGTAGAAATGTATATGGAATTACAAAAAGCCCAGATTTGCCATTGACTATCTACAGCTTACCCGGGATGTGGGAGGTATGGCGCTCCCATCCTTATGGCTGTATTTTATTTCTTCTTTTGTCCTCAGACTTAGGGCAGAACTTGGTGCAAAACTTCTAGGTATAATTAAAATATGTCTATGGGAAGTCCAGCTATCCAACTGTTCACAGTCTATTTATGAAGACTAAATTCGATTTTGGTGCCTCAGTGATGTGGAAAGTGTTGGTCAACTGTTTGGTGATGGTACTCTTCACAATTACAGAGCTGATTTGGTGCACACAGGCACGCAATCTTTAGATTCTTGCAGCTCAGGGATTGCATTGCTCATCTTATAGCTAATGTGGTATATATAGAAAAGAATCAGTTTTTGAGTTGCTCTGCAGCAGGCCTAAATGGGGCTCCATTGGGACTTTCTATCTGATTCTTATGAGTGGTAGCCCACACAAGCAATATTTTAAGCAGCTGGCGATAAAGTGGTTTATGAATCTGGACTTCCCTGCCTCTCTTGAAGACATCAGGCTTAGTAATCAGCAGGCCCAAACGTCTCTCATTGTCTCTTGCTTAAATGTTCACTTGTTTAAGGTTCTGCACAATATGTATTATGTACCCCACCAATTGTTTAAAATGGGTTTTAGGGAGGTATCCAACTCCTTTTGGTGAAAGGGTTCTGAAGCTGACACCACTCATGTTTTTGCCACTTACTCAATCCTGGTACAATTTTGGGACACCATCTTTGGAAATTGAATAACTTCCTGAGGCTGATGTTAAATGGGATTCGAAATTGATTATGATGGGTCATTCACATAGCATACCCCCCAATTTAGTATTTTTTTTTTTTTGCTATAACGGTTGCAAGATCGGGTATTGCTAGGGTTTGACTACAAAGTGAACCACCAGATCCAAAAGCTTGCTGGTAGGAATTTGATGATCCCTTTGGATTTGAGTTCACCATTATTCAGAATCACCCTAATAGACGTAAACTGTGTGAGCTGTGGTCACCAGTCAGGGAAAGCCTTGCTTCTTGTATGCCTGGCTAGCTGCATGAATCTTATGAAATTAATATTTCTCTCTTCAGTTGTGTTTTAAATATTTATATTTATGCTTATTAAATTGCTATGACAGAGGAATTTTCAATTTATATATGTAATCATGTACACTTATATTGTGGATTTGTAAGATGTTTGGATACGGTCCACAAAAAACCCCACAACAGACCAATAATGTCTACCATGCAGGGGACATTCCCGCCCCAACAGACACTTCTCCACCGACTACCCAGAACCTTACCCAGCCTCTGGAGAAGTCCACCTGTCCAATTGCAAAATCAGCAGGAGAGTTGGTTTGCATTTCCGTTTGGCTTTGTGCTACACTGTGAAATTTAGACCAAGTATACACCATCTCATGCCTAGTTTCTTAACAGTGCTTTGCTCGAACAGTTAATTCAGCTTCTAGAAATGTCTTGGTTTTCATTTTCCAGACAATTTGCAATGAGACAAACATCTAGCACTGCTTAAAATGTCCTTACTCGCTACAGTTACATCTGCCAGTTTTGACATACGCTTTGCTGGCCTTTTGGTTGAACCATAAAAAAGACCATAATGGGTCAATTAATACATCATGCCCTTTATGGGGATGAATTATAGACTCTTGATTAAAGAGTAAATTGGGAACATCTGAAAAGTTTGTGTTTAAAAAGACTTTTGACTATCACAGTAAACTCAATGAATTAGGCTCTAGGGTTAGAGTTGGGCTAGTCATCTTGGGATCTGTTAGCACATTCTTGAGTTCTAAGGTTCTCATTCTTGTCAAAAATTAAAGGACAGAGAACATTTTTCAGTAATACCATTGTAGGGTATATTGAATCTGCCAGATGAATTTAAAATTTTGCTGCTAACTTTTAGTGATTTGCATGTTTTAACTTGAAAGTTAATTTTCATTGGTTGAAATAAAAATACTTCTTAGTAAAACAGTAATCTTCAGTAGTAAACCCAAAGAGTGAAATTGGTTGTCTGTCAAAATGTCTGTGAGACATCTTTTTGAAAGCTTAGGAGATGAAGGAATTTCCACTTATCTCTTTTGAGTTCGTATTATACGTATCTAGAAACAAGCACTACGAATCCATATTGGAATCGATCTGGTTTGGTGAATACCTCGTCTTAGAGGGAGAATTGGCATGAATAATGAGTATTGTTTCTGTGCATTAAAAGTTAAATACATTAAAAGTTAAATACTTCACAACTCATCTCTTCATAGACTGTCTGCTTTTTTGGAAGAGAGAAAAATTATACTTTTCGCCCTCTCTTCAGTAAATATTGGTTTACGACTGTCAGGGAAACACTAGTCACTTTATTTTCTCTGAAATATTTTGATATTGGAATTGCTTTGGCAAGATATATTATGCTAATTCAGAAAATACCCTTAGCTGCTTAAAGCTAGAAACTGTGTACAAAAATGCACTGAGCCCTGTATCTGTGTATTATTCTAGATGTATGGCACACTGAATCAGTACATTATTTAATTCTATTGTTATTGACTCTGAAGGGAATTGTATGTATGTATTGTCCTAGATTGTGTGGTACATTGAACTATTGCACTGTTTGATTTTATGGTGATTTGACAATGAAGGAAATTGTTGTATATATTGCATAATATTGTAATGGTTTATTTTTCAATAAGATACTTTCTTGGAAATAAGCTATTTACAATACAATGCCCCATTCAAAATTGGTATTTTGGCCCATTAAAACTAGAAATCATGAATGAGTACAAATACCTTGGCATCGGGTTCGATAGGACCCTAACGTGGCACACGCATTTAGAGGAGCTGAAAGCAAAGGCCCTCACATCAGTATGTGGGTTGAAAAAATGTAATTGGGTCTATGGAGATATGTCCCATAGACCGCTGATAAAGCCCTACAGTGCGATGATACCCCCTCAACTACTTTACGGGGCAGAAGTACTATACCTAAGTGGTAAAAGTGGATGTGATCTTGAGGAATGGAAGTGTATAAAATTACTAATGTCGCTGCCAGACTCATCTATGATCCAGGCAATCAGATTTGTGCTAGGGATGACCTCATGGAACTTACAGGCTCAAGAGGTGATGCTAAAGGTTTTGGAAAAGATTGGAACCATGAACGGCCCAGAAGGTCTCGCAATGGTGTCAAAATGAGATACAGTATAGTGATCTAAAATGGGCCAAAGAGACCAGAAAGTAACTGTATTCTGTAAGTGCGAACCGAAGGTGAAAATATGTCAACATACATTACAAGCAGAAGCCACTAAGAGTGAACTCAGATCCCTAGGGAAGGAACTATCTAGGAGGGACGATGGGGAGTGTCTGAGAAAGAAAAAATCTGTACAATTTATGATGAATAGTTGGGCGAATGAAGCCTGGTATCCATATCTGGATACACTACCCAATCGTTGGCTCTGATGCAAGTATTAAGACTGAGAATTTATATCAATCCTTGGATGATAAATGAGAGAATAAAAACAGAAATGATGCAATCTGATGGCAATTGTACATGTATGATAGCACAAAATGTGATGTCCTGCATATATTAGTGGATTGCTCAAAAGTATTAGTTCTGTTGAAATAGTTTTTACTTCCCATATTTTAAAAATATGGTACTGTATCCCGGGCACACGCAGTAGAACTCCTTGTAGATATGCCTAACCTTGACATCGTAATAGCAATTGGGAGATATATGAATGCCTACGGAGGTCTTTGAAGACTGTAAGCTATGATGGAATTGGGTTTTAGCTGGTTTTAATTGATGCAAAATTTTTAGACAACAATTTTTAGATATTTCTTAATAGGAATTCTTATAACAACATTTAATAAGTACTCAATTACTTTACATACGGGTGTGACCACAATGTATATATTGAGTAATTGTGCAATCATGTAATTCAGTGTATGAAAATCTGAGATGTTCTGTTCTTTTTCTTACAGGATATTTATCTTAATGGTAACAGTTGATGATATTGTGATGATTTTAGATTATTTATAAAAATGTCATGTTTTTATTCTGTTTAAAGACCAGTGCTCTAAATAAACGTTACTTAGACTGACTGACTGATATACTATGCTAATCCAGAAAATAGCATAATATAAAATAGCATGCTCTGCTTAATGCTAGAGAATGTTATGTTGACTGTGTACAAAAAAGCACTGAACACTATGGTGCCAATTCCGATCCGGTAAAAACCGGGTACGAACCGTCGGACGGAGCCTTTTCTCCGTCCGACTCGTACCCGGTGCGAAATCCATCCGAAAATGCAAGTACGATTCATACGGAAACACCATTTCCGTACGATTCGAACAAAACACCGACCGAACAGAAACTAAACACAATTCCGATCCTGAAAGGAGCCGACGTGACGTCGGTACGCATCCAGCCTACGTTTCACGAACCAGGAAGTACGATTCGAACCGACGTCATCCCGCACGGAAAATATTTACCGGCTGCCAAAAACTGCCGGGAAATCAGGACGACACACGCAAGGAGCAGCTGGACGCGACGAACAGACATGGACCCGAACCTACGTGCCATCCCTGCCCTCCTAGCAGTCCACCTGGCGTACAGGAACCGACGCAGACGCCGCAGAAGGTCAGCACAACAACCAGGGGCAAAGGGGGGGGCAGGGGCAGGACACACAACACCAACACATGGTACCAAATCACACATGGCCTGGACATACCTGACCATCAGGGCCTGGTCACTTCCAGGGGGTGGGGGCAAGGCCAGCAACGCAAGCGTCCGCCACAACGGAAGTGGATGGTCACGCGAACCGGTACGTACCCTACCCAGGCCGCAAGAGCGTGGGTACGGAACGTACCACGCGTCCCCCTACGTCACTCCAACAATAGCGGTACGGCCCGTACCCACGTCAGAAAGGCCTTGGTACAGCTCGTACCAGCATTGCTGGGGTCATGTAGGGGTACGCGTGGTACGACCCGTAGCCACGCCCCCAAGGCCTGTGTACGGTGCGGACCCCACGGCCCGCAACAATGGTGGGACGCACCGTACCCACACACCAAAGGCATGGGTACGGCCCGTACCCAGGCACGCAGAGCGTGGGCAGGGGTATGTACGGACCGTACCCCCACCCGTGGAAGTACGGCCCGTACCCCCACCCGTGCATGTACGCCCCGAACCCCCACTCGTGTATGTACGCCCCGAACCCCCACCCGTGTATGTACGCCCCGAACCGCCACCCGTGTATGTACGCACCCAAGCGCCACCCGTGTATGTACGCCCCGAACCCCCACCCCACCCTGGTATGTACGCCCCGAACCCCCACCCGTGTATGTACGCACCCAAGCGCCACCCGTGCATGTACGCCCCGAACCCCCACCCCACCCTGGTATGTACGCCCCGAACCCCCAGCCGTGTATGTACGCACCAAACCCCCACCCGTGTATGTACGCACCAAACCACCACACCAGCCGTGTATGTACGCACCAAACCCCCACCCCAGCCGTGTATGTACGCACCGAACCACCACCCGTGTATGTACGCACCGAACCACCACCCGTGTATGTACGCCCCCGAACCCCCACCCCAGCAGAGTATGTACGCCCCGAACCCCCACCCGTGTATGTACGGACCGAACCCCCACCCCAGCCGTGTATGTACGCACCAAACCACCACCCGTGTATGTACGCACCTAACACCCACCCCAGCAGAGTATGTACGCCCCGAACCCCCACCCGTGTATGTACGGACCGAACCCCCACCCCAGCAGAGTATGTACGCCCCGAACCCCCACCCGTGTATGTACGGACCGAACCCCCACCCCAGCCGTGTATGTACGCACCAAACCACCACCCGTGTATGTACGCCCCCGAACCCCCCCCCAGCCGTGTATGTACGCACCGAACCACCAGCCGTGTATGTACGCACCAAACCCCCACCCCAGCCGTGTATGTACGCACCGAACCACCACCCGTGTATGTACGCACCGAACCACCACCCGTGTATGTACGCACCGAACCACCACCCGTGTATGTACGGACCGAACCCCCACCCCAGCAGAGTATGTACGCCCCGAACCCCCACCCGTGTATGTACGGACCGAACCCCCACCCCAGCCGTGTATGTACGCACCAAACCACCACCCGTGTATGTACGCACCAAACCCCCACCCGTGTATGTACGCACCAAACCACCACCCCAGCCGTGTATGTACGCACCAAACCACCACCCGTGTATGTACGCACCAAACGCCCACCCGTGTATGTACGCACCAAACCACCACACCAGCCGTGTATGTACGCACCAAACCCCCACCCCAGCCGTGTATGTACGCACCGAACCACCACCCGTGTATGTACGCACCGAACCCCCACCCCAGCAGAGTATGTACGCCCCGAACCCCCACCCGTGTATGTACGGACCGAACCCCCCCCCCAGCCGTGTATGTACGCACCGAACCACCAGCCGTGTATGTACGCACCAAACCCCCACCCGTGTATGTACGCACCTAACACCCACCCCAGCCGTGTATGTACGCACCGAACCACCACCCGTGTATGTACGGACCGAACCCCCACCCCAGCAGAGTATGTACGCCCCGAACCCCCACCCGTGTATGTACGGACCGAACCCCCACCCCAGCCGTGTATGTACGCACCAAACCACCACCCGTGTATGTACGCACCAAACCCCCACCCGTGTATGTACGCACCAAACCACCACCCCAGCCGTGTATGTACGCACCAAACCACCACCCGTGTATGTACGCACCAAACGCCCACCCGTGTATGTACGCACCAAACCACCACACCAGCCGTGTATGTACGCACCAAACCCCCACCCCAGCCGTGTATGTACGCACCGAACCACCACCCGTGTATGTACGCACCGAACCCCCACCCCAGCAGAGTATGTACGCCCCGAACCCCCACCCGTGTATGTACGGACCGAACCCCCACCCCAGCAGAGTATGTACGCCCCGAACCCCCACCCGTGTATGTACGGACCGAACCCCCACCCCAGCCGTGTATGTACGCACCAAACCACCACCCGTGTATGTACGCACCAAACCCCCACCCGTGTATGTACGCACCAAACCACCACCCCAGCCGTGTATGTACGCACCAAACCACCACCCGTGTATGTACGCACCAAACGCCCACCCGTGTATGTACGCACCAAACCACCACACCAGCCGTGTATGTACGCACCAAACCCCCACCCCAGCCGTGTATGTACGCACCGAACCACCACCCGTGTATGTACGCACCGAACCCCCACCCCAGCAGAGTATGTACGCCCCGAACCCCCACCCGTGTATGTACGGACCGAACCCCCACCCGTGTATGTACGCACCGAACCCCCACCCGTGTATGTACGGACCGAACCCCCACCCGTGTATGTACGCACCAAACCCCCACCCGTGCATGTACGCACCGAACCTGCTATAAGAATGGGGTGTGCAAAACACCCCCAGCAGTGCCCAGACACAGGAGGGGTGGGTGCAGGGTCCTCCCAGCAGTGCCCAGACACAGGAGGGGTGTGTGCCTATCACTCCCAGCAGTGCCCAGACACAGGAGGGGTGTGTACCTATCACTCCCAGCAGTGCCCAGACATCGGACAATATACCCCATCAACAAGTTCAGTGACCTACAAGGGTGATACCCCAGATGCAGGCGGAGCCATCGCTGAGCCAGCATGGCTATATTGAAAGGCAACCCTCACACATCCAGGAAATGTAGACACAGCACAGCACAGCATTTGGGAGACACCCTGCAGGAAAAATGGCCTGGGCCACAGAGGACGGAACACACCTTGGGACAATGTCACCATACAGTGAGAGCAAACATGACCAAATACCATTTGCAGAGACCTTTGTGATGGCACGCAGATGGCAGGGTACACCCCATGAGCAGCACACACCAACATTTCACAGACCCCTAACACATTATCACCACCCCAACGCAGGGAGCACCAGCACCAACAGCAAGTCCAGGAAAGCATCAGTGTGCAAAACAAAAAGAAAAGGCTTTATTCAGCAGGAAAATATATCAGAGAAAATGTCCACTATGTACAAGGGCCATGGGCCAGCCCAGCAGCAATGTCCGGGGGGGGGGTACACATCGGGACGTGTGTCCCCTAGCTTGCCTGCACAGTTCACAAGTCCATTTCATCCACAGAAGAGGGGGCATCAGGGGGGAGGGTGGAAACAGGCACCGCAGGGACAGGAGGGGAAAGGGTAGGTGTTGTGGGTGCAGGGAGGGATGAATCTGCCACAGGGGGGGTGCCAGCGCCAAAGGTGGAGGACAGAATGGCGCTGCACACGTCGGCAAGTTCCCCCAGCGACTCCCCCGTACCCAATCCAACCACAGGCCCCAAGGAGGGGGGGGGGGCAAAGGGATGGGTCGCAGCGCCACTGGGGGAGGGTGTGGACAGGGTGGGGGACTCAACTCCCCTGGCCGGGTCCCGCCTCCACCGCTTGCGGGGTGGTGTCATCCTGGGGCTGGGGGGCACACTCGCAGTGGATGATGCTGTCACTGACTGTTGGCCAGGAGAGCTAAGGGGAGTGGATTTGGAGGGAGTGGGTTGTGTGGAATGCGGACTCCCACTGTGGCTGCGTGTTCTACGTTTCCCCCCCGACCCAGTGGGTGTGCCTTCCTCACCCTGTGTGTGCGTGACAGGAGGTGTGCGCTTCGACTTCCCTGGTGGTGTGGTGCCTGTGTCTGTTGGGGTGCGTGCACGCTGACGTCTGGATGTGCGTGGGACAGGCACGGGAGTGGGAATTGTGGATGGGGCAGGGGTAGGGGGTGTTACGCAGCGCTGCAGGAGATCCAGTGCTGCAGTCAGTGTGGAGTCTATGGACCTCAGCAACTGCCGTTGGTCAGACTGCGCAGCCGACATGCCCTCCATGTATGCCTCCATCTGGGTCAGCACCTGGGTGTGGGCATGGAGGACATTTAGCATCGCAGTCTGACCAACCTGCAACTGCCTCAGGATGTCCACAGACTCCGCACTCACCGCAGCAGTGGTGACAGGGGCAGGGGGTGCGGTGCCTGGCAGGAAGGAGACATGTGGGGACCGAGCACGGAGGGAAGGGCCACGAGCATGTGGGAGGCCGGTGATGGAACCTGAGGTGGCGGGGGGATGTGGAGGGCTGCCATCAGCTGGGGGGGCAGACTCCGCCACCTCTGGGAGCTCAGCCTCGGACCCGTCTGCGTCATAGTCTGTGTTGGCAGTCAACAGGTCCTCCGCCTCACTCCCTTCGGCCTCCGTGCCACTCCATGTGCCAGACAGGACAGCACTGCTGGTACTGGTGCTCAATCTCTCCTCCCGGTCCGTGCTAGTGTCTCCTTCCGTGTCCCCCGGCGATGCTGTGGGCAAGGTGAAGAGACAGGAGAAAATCAGACACCTGTACACTTATGTCACATGAGTCAAATATACATAGGTCACATTGCATAGCCTGAAAAGCAACAGGAGTAACACCTACAAAACAATGTACACATGTAGGCCATGGAACACACAGTTTTTCTACCCACCATGCCACTGAGA